>NC_059187.1:303185-606371 GCF_020631705.1 Daphnia magna
CTTGATGCAGGAAGCTTTTCCTGCTTCTTACAAAAAGGGACATTGGATGCCTTAATGTCTAATACCAACCAAGTGTCATTGCAAAGATAGGTCAAAGATATATTAATATAGATTACACTCTGAGTGATGGTGACATATGGTAAAAAGAGAGAGCAGTATGAATATTTGCTGCATCATTTACTTCTATTATTTATATCTTCAAGGTACGTATCTTACTGATTTCTATTGGTTTTGTTTGTGGAAAGAATATCTTGAGCGGGAGAATTGGATCACAATTAACTAGATGTTTTACTATTTTAAATGAGTTTATCACAAAGAATGTTTTACTGATTCATGTTCTGTTTCTGTAATGTAGGTAGAATAATCGCAATGTCGTGGTAGTAATTCGCGAGAGATATGCCAATAGGGTTTCGCTGTTTTCAGTAACTGTATCAGCAAGAATGTTATACTGAAGCCCAATTATATTCCTTACTGTAGATTCGCAATCGTAATGGATTTGAAGAGTATATTGATGGAGTTTTGGTATAAAAAAGTACGTGTTCGTTGGAAGGGCACAGAAGAGTTCCGGATCCTTTTGCTATCGCAAATGTTATGGTATTATTTCACAAATCATTGAAGTGCTTATTTGGAACCCCTTGTTTTCTGTGGCCTTGTTTCCCCCTTGACTTATATTATTTTCTTTAACCCTTTAGTGCGTGTAAAACTAAAGGCTAAAAGAAGAAGAATGATTCAAAAACTGTGGGAGAGAATCATCAAAGAATTATACTCGTTTAGGTAATCCTTTCGGATTCGATTCGCCGTTTGTGCTGCCCTTTTCTGTAAAGCACTTCTACAGAGTGACGACTCGTCGCGAGTGCATGACATCCATATCGATAACGGTTTCCTGCGTAAAGACGAATCCGAGCAAGTCGTCACTAGTTTACAGCAACTCGGGCTCAACCTTCGGGTAATTTGAGATACTTTTCTGGACCTTTCAGAATATTATAATTGGCCAAAGTTTGATACGAGATTAATTGATACGTCGTCCTGTCACATCTCAAATTCTATGGTTTATAATTCTTTTTCTTTAACAGAGTTATTTTCCAGACAGTGGCTTTTCATTTCTATTGTCATACCAGCGATCAGATTTGATGTTTCGAATTGTTTTGGGTTGCTAAAGCAAGATTGACTTTCTACGATGCTTCCACCAACGTGCATGGTCGCCAAACTTTGTCGTTGTGTCGGACTGTAAATCCGGAAGATAAACGTCGAATTTTTGGCGATATATTTGTCAAAGTGATAGATAGAACGGCTAACGATTTAAATGTCATTTGGGATAATCTACTTCTCTGACAAGGTATCAAACTTCTCTTTTTGTTGTTGAATGTATTATATTGCCTAATATCATCTAATATCACTGCATAGCTGTTATTAACCATAGTTTACTTTTACAACTATCAAAATCTTAAAAAAATGAGGAAATAGATAAATTCTATATATTTTTTATCGTGTCGAAACCGGTTGCCAAAACAGCTGACATTTCCCGTATGTATTCAAGACATCTAGGGGAGAAATCACTAACTCCGTAGAATTTTTACTGGTATGTCAGCTGTCCCGTCAGCTGTTCCATTTCGCGAGGCTGTTTTCAGAGGATGGCTGCTGAAACGAACGTCTCTTCTTGAAATTTGACCACTGTTTCCGTGTATTTTGAGTTGCATCTTGTGAATTCAATCAATGCAGAGTTGTTCAAGGTATTATGGCAAAAATTCATATCAAAGTAACATCGTACCACTTATATTTTAAATTTTTAAAGGAGGAACATGGCTTGGCTTTGCTAGCACGTTCTTCATCTCCGTTAGTCTGATATACCCATTTTGTTTCAAAGGTGATAGGTAAAAAAGAGTAGCTCTTTGTAATCTTTTTCTCTATCCAAATCTCTTAGATTCTTGGAGGTGTCATCAGGTGACGTTAGAATTTATTGGTAATAGTTTGTTGTTTAAATCATGCTTTCAGGTCTTTGAGATGTACCTGATGTAGTCTTGTGGCTGCAAAATCATTCAATGACTTGGTTCAATCTAGGACTTGGTTTTTTCTATCGTGGTCAACAGTTTTAATTTGCAGAGAACCTGGAGGCACCTGATGTGTTTCACTGGCGTTGGAGTCACTCGGTGACAGTAATGTTATGTTGTCAGTTTAAATAAACATATCCAGTATCATTCTTGTGTTTGTAGAGTTATTACCTCATTCAATGGAAACAAAGGAGTTAAAGAAGGTAATGGTTAACTCCGTTTGTTATGCCACCATGTGAAGTTAGTTTGTTTTAGTCATTTTTTTCCTTTTTTTTGTCAAGTGATTGCACTTGAAGTCTAATGGAACAAAGAAAACAATTTATTCACTGATGTTTCACCGACTGTGAAATCTATTGAAATAAGTACTTGTGAAAAGGTTGGACTTAGAGTGAAATAGGTTGGGAAAACAAATAATCTAAGTTTATCTTTGATTTGCATAAATTCGAATAAGGTGAAATGAAATAAACACGAAGAATAAATTAAAATTGAAATTGTTTTTATTGTCCCACCTCCTCCCAACAATTCCACCACTATTTAATATAACAATATACATACACACAAATATTTACACAAACATACAAACACTTAACTAAGTTAACCCGTTGGCTGCCAGGCCACGCAACCCGTAGGTTGCTTAAACTACAGTAACTAAACATCGCGTCTTAAAGATCGCGAACAAGGTGGGACTTGTCCGAAGACAAGTCCGGGCTGACACGGTGACGGAATCCATTACAGGGAATGCACACCCTCAGGAATCCGCCACCGCATCGACAAAGAGAAGTCCCTACTGGTGCATTGCCTAAAGCGCCTTGCGGCGAAGGCCATTGCGGCCGGTCCCTACAAGCTACAAAAAAAATGGGACGCAAACGGGGTGGCAGCCAACGGGTTAACTTAAACATAATAATGTAAAACAAAACAATACCAGAGCGAATATCCACGGTGAATTCCCAACGTGAAGGGCGAAAGAGAAGCCGGCGACGAGGTGATGGCGTAGACAAAGACGGCGAAGACGACGAGACGGAGGTGAAGGCGAAGATGACTAAGACGACGAGACGGAGATGAAGGAGAAGACGACTAAGACGACGAGACGGAGATGAAGGCGAAGACATCAACGAAGACAGCGATGAGGTGAAGTCGTAGACAACAACGACAGGAAGACGAAGAAAATGTAGTTCTAAATAGATTAAATGAGGCAAAAAAAAAGAAGTAAGTGATTTTGAGCGGAAAATGGCATTTGTCTGATAAAACGATGAAAAAGACAAAGAACTTACACGTGTGGTCCACTGGGGGCGAAACTACCGAAATTGTCAAAACGGCAGTGTCGTACCGAAGGAAGATGAATATTTGCAGTCCTACCACAGAAGTTTTTGTTACAACACAACAATGCTCCATAATATAGAAACTTAAAATACCAAAAAATGGAGATGTTGTTAAAGCCTATCCATGTGAGCTGGCTAAGTAACGGTGAGAAGAACAGCAGGATTAACAATGAAGATTTCCGTGTACACAACAAAGATTTATTAAAAATGAGAAATCCAGATAATCCACCAAATTAAAATACCATGGAAAGGCAATGAGGATGAATCTTATTCAATGTTGGCATTCAGCAGATTAAGAAGAGAGAAGGAGAAGCCTGTGTAGAGAAAATTGTTACAGATGTGTATAGTGGAAGATAAGTTATGTTCTGAAATACCACATTGAAGAGCTGAAGGGTTTTGATGATGGTTGGCTAATCAGAGAAACTTGGAAATCTGGATACCTGGGATGCTGAGGGTGGATGGTTAGCAACACAAAGTAGATGAAGACTCTGTCGCTGACTGATGAGAGAACACATCACTAAGCTTAAACAAAAGGCTTGAGGTCCATTAACAGTACTTGAACTGGATGGTGATCTTCATGTAAGCAATAGTGGCCTTCTCAAAGTGTCAGGATCTTTTGTGGTACATTGATAGCAGGAATGCAGGCTGCTGGTTCAGCAGCTGGCATAGCTGACAAGGCGAAACACCAACACAGAAAAAAGCAATTTATTTCAAGTGTTTCCTGTTCAATATATACCCAACGATAGCAATACTGAATAGATAACAACATACCGTAAATTTTTTGACGAAAAATCCTTTGAAACACATAACAGCGTAACGTAACAAACACCCATTTAACTTGTCACTCATAATCTTCATCATAAACGCAAAAAACGCCATCTAGAGTTTCCTCCTAGAACCAAAAATTATATATTTTTTTTATGTAGAACAAGGTGACAAGTTGAACGGTACAATACTTGCTTTAAAGTACTTGAATTTTGTTAATCTCTGATAGCTGAATTCCAATTTTAGGCATCCTAGAAAATAGACTACTAGTTGCAGCACGAAACGGCAAAACATTTGTAGGCAAAACTGTCGTAGCTCGTAGGATCAGCCTGTAGTGTTGAAAGCAAGAAAAGCACGGAATAATAGCTACCACACCCTAACGAATGCGAGAAAAGTATTTGAAATTGTTAGAACATTAAAGCTCATTTTTTACTTTTTGCATATTGTCACGGAAATTTTCCGGAAGTAACCGGAAGTAGCCAATATCTCAGGAAATAATGATCCCATAACAAAATGAGTAGGATTTTCGTGATCCTTATTAAATTTGGGATGGGAATGATTTGTTTTTTTACTAAAAGTCGGATTTGACAAAAATCGCGATTTTTCATGAACTAGTTCAGGAATATTTGCGATTTTTGACGATTTTGGGGTATTTTGAGTTTATACATGGAATCGACCCCAAATTAGACGAGGATCACGAAAATGTGAATCTTTTATCAAACAGACCCACAAATAAGGAGTTATTTGGTATTTTAAAACCGGAAGTTGAAATTCCGGAAATCTAAAAAATGAACTTTGTTCTCCTTCAAATGGTTAACCAGATTTTGATAGTTGTAAAAGTAAACTATTGTTAATAAAAGCTATGCGGTGTTTTAAAAGTTCTAAAAGTACAATTTCAGTTCTGACACCTAAATAGACTTGAATCGAAAAATCATACATTTAACACGATTAAACCACTTACTTACTTGGTATTTAGTGAAAACCTGCAACCGAAATATGACAGTACTTGTCAAAACAATGTTTTGGGTTCTACTAGTATCTGGCTGGGTGCAGCTAGACTACGCAAGGCCCTTTCAATGATTCGTCTGCTCCGTATGCGTGAATGAAAATGCCACGAGGAAATACATTTTTAAACTTTTATTACCCTCCACTTATCCATTCTTCATGGATTAATCAACAATTATCATCAATCAATCCCCTGAAAAGTGAAGAACACTTCTGGGTTTTAAGAATAATAATATAACTAGATATAAATATATAACCAGGACCAGAAAACGGGTGACATTCCAGTAATACTGTGGACAGACCCAGCTCACGACCTAAGACCTTACTTCATCTTTATGGAAATGAAATCTGTTGGAAAAATTGCGAAAAGAGTAAAGATCTTACTGGAATGCTAGAACGCAATTAACTTTAAGAGGTTCTACTACACGACCGTAAATGCGCAACTGACGAACCATTTCGGAATCGTTATGATGAGTCTTTAAATGGCATCAGTGCGCGAAGAAGCCATATGCGAAGCGGCCCCAATTAAATCCGGTCTCAAAGAAACTATAATATTTTCATACATGATGACATAGAATATTAGGCAACATAATACATTCAACAACAAAAAAGAGAAGTTTGATACCTTGTCCGAGAAGTAGATTATCCCAAATGACAACAATTCGAAACATCAAATCTGATCGCTGGTATGACAATAGAAATGAAAAGCCACTGTCTGGAAAATAACTCTGTTAAAGAAAAAGAATTATAAACCATAGAATTTGAGATGTGACAGGACGACGTATCAATTAATCTCGTATCAAACTTTGGCCAATTATAATATTCTGAAAGGTCCAGAAAAGTATCTCAAATTACCCGAAGGTTGAGCCCGAGTTGCTGTAAACTAGTGACGACTTGCTCGGATTCGTCTTTACGCAGGAAACCGTTATCGATATGGATGTCATGCACTCGCGACGAGTCGTCACTCTGTAGAAGTGCTTTACAGAAAAGGGCAGCACAAACGGCGAATCGAATCCGAAAGGATTACCTAAACGAGTATAATTCTTTGATGATTCTCTCCCACAGTTTTTGAATCATTCTTCTTCTTTTAGCCTTTAGTTTTACACGCACTAAAGGGTTAAAGAAAATAATATAAGTCAAGGGGGAAACAAGGCCACAGAAAACAAGGGGTTCCAAATAAGCACTTCAATGATTTGTGAAATAATACCATAACATTTGCGATAGCAAAAGGATCCGGAACTCTTCTGTGCCCTTCCAACGAACACGTACTTTTTTATACCAAAACTCCATCAATATACTCTTCAAATCCATTACGATTGCGAATCTACAGTAAGGAATATAATTGGGCTTCAGTATAACATTCTTGCTGATACAGTTACTGAAAACAGCGAAACCCTATTGGCATATCTCTCGCGAATTACTACCACGACATTGCGATTATTCTACCTACATTACAGAAACAGAACATGAATCAGTAAAACATTCTTTGTGATAAACTCATTTAAAATAGTAAAACATCTAGTTAATTGTGATCCAATTCTCCCGCTCAAGATATTCTTTCCACAAACAAAACCAATAGAAATCAGTAAGATACGTACCTTGAAGATATAAATAATAGAAGTAAATGATGCAGCAAATATTCATACTGCTCTCTCTTTTTACCATATGTCACCATCACTCAGAGTGTAATCTATATTAATATATCTTTGACCTATCTTTGCAATGACACTTGGTTGGTATTAGACATTAAGGCATCCAATGTCCCTTTTTGTAAGAAGCAGGAAAAGCTTCCTGCATCAAGAGTCATGTCAAACAAATACAAGACACAAACATCCAAGAGAAGATATTTCATTTCATACTACCTACCCCTATGATTAATAACAATTTAGCTAACATCAGCATGTCATAGAGCTGCATGTGTAAGCCAAACCAAAAATACTGTTGGTTTGTCATTTCAAGCTTGTTTATACGAACCCATCATTGTGCAGTTCTGCATGAAGGGCAGAAATTTCCATAATTTCAATTAGAATATTTTCTGAGGGATTGGTGTATTTAAGAAGTGCATCATAACACTGCTGATATGGACCATACCTGAAGAAATGCAAACATTGTGAGACAGATAATAGCAAACAAAAACTAAAAGAAATAATGTGCAAATTTACTGTACCATACAAATGATGCCAAGTGACAATCCACCAACAAGCAATTAAGTATACCATGAAAATGGTAAAGTTCTGTGAAAATGAGGAATCCTTCCAGTTGGCCTGAAAACATAACAAATTTCAATCATGATAAAGAAAATCCTCAGATATTAATTTTAAAATAATAGTGATAAAAATTAAACATACAATAAGCATAGATAAACTCAAAACCATCCTTAGGAATGAATGTGTTGTTTTCCACCGACTAATTCCATTGCCGACTAATTGTTGCTGCCCCGTTTGGTTGACTTAGTTGTATGCGACTCATTCCATGGTTGGACAAGACAGATTGTTGAAGGACATACTACTGCTGAAACAAGAAACAACACAAAATCAAATAACAATTTTAAAAATCTTATATTACTTTTAGCTCTATGGCTATGTTCTGCGATTCCCTCTCGAGGCACCCAAGCACTACCACTGCTCACACGTATCATCAAATGACCAGTCTGCGAACTAACTGAGATATTATTGCATTACTAATTGCTTCATACCCTAATTTATTAATACATTATCATTCCCAACGAAGCCTCCACATGCAACGCCAAATCAAGTTGGAAGTCGCACATGCATCCACTTCCAAGTTCCAACTTTCAATGCACGTCGCCGCCATGCCGCCATTGAGTGTACAGTAGCGTATCGAAATGGGTCTAACAATCGATCGATAAATTCAATATGTAGTGGACTCCTCCTTCGTTGAAGGCGTGGTCTATTCAAATCCCTCCTATTAGTGTCATTTTTTACCGTTAGATGGCAATGCTAGTTAGCTATTTATTTGCTACATAAACGATCAGCTAGCGATAAGAGTTGTTTATAAAAAAATTGATCAAACGGTGTTCCGTAGTAACACGTAATTTAAAAATTCCAATCACAAAGGGAAAAAAAATATATATATGGAAAATTTATCCTATAAATTTATATTTGATATATATAGCCTATATCCTTATTGGCGAATCAAGAGGGAATAACTATTTCAATAAATTTTTTTTTCTGCAAATAAAACTGTTTTATAAATTTCCTATTGAAATCCAACAAATTTTTATAAATGCGTTTAATGAACGTCTCCATTTTTTAAATTCGTTTGGCGCACACTATACATGCCTTTGTCATCAATTTAGGATGCCAATACGCTTAAATGAACCTTTTGCTGTATTCAGTTGACTCGTGATTGATTCATTTCGTTCCGTTCTGAAAATAAATAAGTATAACAATCATACATGAACATTAATTTCGTTATAATCTTTACATCGACAAGCACATCTTCCTTACAGTCGACAAGCAAATGCTATGCATTATACGTAGCGGGTTCCTTAGCTATGAAACGTCGGTTACGTAACCGGTATATCGCACAAAATGTACGATCATACGTGGACCTCCATACTGTGCAGCATAGAGCTATGTGGCTACACGAGGAATTTGCTGACGAGGGTCAAATCGTTTTCCGATTTACGCATCAACATTTCAAACAATGAAAATTTCTTAAATTAAGAGTTTGTTGACAAACGGAAAGGAAAATAATGATCGAAACTGTTCTCAAACTCGGCCTTCAGCCTCGTTATTCTCATGAATTTGGATCATTTTCAATGGTGAATCGGTGTGGTCCCGTTCGTCGCTTTGGTTACTAAATAAGCGAAGATTTCCATGTCCGGCGTGATTGGTGGCATTTGTCGTGTGATGACACGACGACTCGCAAAATCCACCCTTGTTTCCATAACGTCCGTTGAAAGTCTGGCCAATCTGTCGGAAAAAAGATGACTTTCGATGCTTGCGATCAGAATTGGAGGATGAAGAATGTTGAATGAGGTTGTTCTCGTATTCGCTTAGCATCAGGTAGTTTTCAACCTGAAAATAAATGGTTCGTCGCAAATGATTTTCGCAATTTTCTTCTTGAAATGTTTACAGGTTACCTTATCGCACGAAGTGATGCAATCGGCAGCAAAATCTAATTCTTCTAGTAAGTGATCAGGAATGTCCATCTGTTTACGAACATTGTTACAGATTAGACTATACAATTTCTTTCGATTCTTTAGCAGTCAAAATAATAAAGACAATGATGTCAATAAACTTACATCGGCAATGCCTTCTTCGGAGATGCAGGTTAATTCGGCTGCACCGGCTCCATAAGGTAACTCTCCTAATTGAGCCAGTACCAAAGACGTTTGTTGCAAAAGAGTTAGCGGTGGAAGGTGGATTTCTTCATCAGCCAAAGAATCTCTTCGAATGCGACTCTAACATTGGGAAACAAACCAAAATCTCTTGGTAGACTATTATATAACTTCAAATGAAAGAAACCACGAAATGAATCAATTCAAAACCTTGCAAGATGGTGGACAGGGTTCTTCGTCCTCGTCTTCTTCTGGCTGGACCTCAATCCCATCGATGTCTACGCGACAAATTTCCCCGACTATTCCACTAGCCCCACCTCCCGTGCCGTCGGTGTTCGGTTCGCTGGCCACTTTAGGTGTACGTGGTCGATTTCCTCCAACTGGCGTTCGGGCTTTCTTTCTGTGCTGGTGCTTGTGGGAATGTGACTTCGACAAAACATACTTCCGCAAATCTATGACGAACAGCGCCAAACTGCCACTCAACACAAACGCACTGCTGGCATAATAGGGTGCCTCTTGGCCGTACTCTGTACTTAAGAAACCTATACGAATACGAAAGGGTTTGCAACATGTTAGTTATTGGCATTACCTTTCTTCAATGCGCAAATCAATCATTGAAATGTAGCCCCCTAATATAGAAGAAGGAATTCAGGAATGTGTGATGACAGATTCGAAATGAAACATTTGTTGCATGCGCAAAGTAAAGCTATATATATACTGTATAGGCTATTATGTACAGGCCTATAACATCGATGACTGCCCGCAAAAGTAGCCTATAGTCTATATGATATAACCAAGTTGCATATACCCGCCAAAGGAATGCCGCAGACTAGAGGTAGTGCTTGCGAAGCCTGGACGAAACTCCATGCGCGGGCAAAGTTTCGGGCTCTAACGCGCTGATAGACGAACATTTTAAGGGCATAATGGTACGCGCCCAATCCGAAGCCTGTTGTACATATTTGAAACAAACATATACCGGTTAAGGTATATAATACGTATAAAACATTAAATGTGCAATCTAGCATGCATTTATGTATATACAACGAGGCATAGCCTAATATCTTTTCAAATGTTTTGTATACGTATAGCCTACCGTAAACCCAGCAAAAGAGACCGTGATGGCCACCCGTTGTTGGTTGTTGGGCAATTGACGGCCGGGACGACCATGGCGTGGAGACCACTGCCTGTGAAAGTAGAGCCAAGGCTGCCAAAAATCCTGCCGCCTAGATTAAATCACGCGTGTTACGAACCAAAAATGTTGTGTTAGACTTTAGTTATGTTACTTGGCAGAGATATTGACGCCCGATTTTGCATTCGGCCGGTTCTCGGACGATGAGTAGCCCAACAGCTATGCAACCCAACGTCCAGGCAAGTCCCATATACACCTGGAGCAACATGGACGAATCTCGACCCTGGGTCTTCTCCGTTTCGTAGCCCTGTTTCGAATTGGAACGATCGTTGAACGTCAGTTAAATGTTTAAACGCCAATAAGAGGAAAAAAAGAACTCAGATGAACTAGCCAAGTAGATAAGAGGCGTGTATATGCCGGCTGCTATAGAAGCTGTTGAGACCATGATAGTTTGAATAGTGCGCGACTTGAGCGACGTGAAATCGAAGAAGGGTGGCTTCTCTTCGTGCTTGTTCTTCTCTTTAATCTGTCGAAGATGAAACCATTTTTCAGAAGTGTTCTGCGATTGCAGTCGCAGCTGTTTGGTTGCGTATAATACCTTCTTTCTTTGGTTCTTCAAATGGAGGATGGCCCTTCTCTGTGGATGGTAAAGAGATGCCGATCTGTAGCAGGAACCCAGGATAAACGTAACGAGAACAAGGCCGGTAACAGCTTGAAGACCCAAGCGCCAACCTATGGCACTAGATTAGTTCAAGAGAAATAATTCGAACGTCGTTAATGCAGAGAAAATGTAAATGGTATATACAGTACATTCGCAATAAATAGAAGAATAATATACAGTAAAGGCTAGATGGTATAGCGCAAAGCCATATTTATACCCGAGCGTTGTGTGAAGGAAGACGGTCATAAGGGCCAAACCGACACCGGAAGACCCGACTAGGGCGATTTCAACCGCTTCCCTGCGTCGTTTAAAATACTGGCCAACCATTAAACTGGCCGTGTCACGGGTTAAACCCACTCCAATTCCTGTGGTTCATCAAAAGGAAAACATATATCAGTTGAGGATCCGCAATTATTCCGACGACGTTTCTGCCTTTTCTCTTCTCTTGCGATGAACTGATGCGTTGCGTATAATATGTGTAGCCTTATAAGCATCAGTTCCATTGACCCATCGTTCAACCGCAAACTGGTATTTCAACTGTGACCATTACCGAGAATTAATCCATAGCTGAGAAACAGCTGATGGAACTGGGAGGCGAAAGAAGTGAAAAGCAGTCCCAGCGCAGCTAGAAGCCCACCGAAGACGGCCGTCAGTCTGGTCGACTTGCGCCGGCACCAGGCGACAATCACCGGCGAGAGCAACGACGCCACGCATAGCGAGAGGGCAGCCAGCGCACCTGAAACGTCAATCAAAGTAAAAGATTTCACAAATGTCACAGCACATGACGGCATCACAATAACGGACGTCGCATTATGAAATGGGAACTAAAATGATCGGTCGTTGACTAACAAATTTATGATGCAAGACGACGAGCTCAGCAATATACATCAGAGTTCAAATTCAGTTAAACGTCAAAATTAAATCCTTTTCGTCACGTGAATCATCTTGCGAACAAATCTATTCGTTTAAACGGACTTTTTCCTCCGATAAACACTAATAGATGAAGCGATGAGAGATGGAAAGAGCAAGGCAACTGGATCGATTAGATTGACCAGTGTGGGGTTACTAAATTGATCAGTTCCTATCGGAGGAAACACACACACACACAGCACACACAAAGAAGAAAGAAAACTCTCCGTCAACAAAGAAAACTTTCTTGTCTGATGGATGAAGTACAAGTGAGATGAAGCGCAACTATTAGACTACTCTGTATAGGGACGGAAAGTTTTGTTGATAATCTGTTGGATTCCTAATACCGGAATGGCTTTCAAAAACTCGAATTTCCGTCTTTAGAATCAATCGGTCAAGCGTTTGCCATCCAGAGCAGAGGGGGAGTCCTGTTTTTTTTTGTTTTTTTTTTGTGTTTTTTTTTTACATTTTCCAAGTGATTTCTCGATTATTCTTTTTGATATACGAAGACGGAGAAATGGACACGACGTTTTCATCATTCGTCACAGTTCAGTCCGTGGCAATTGACTTGAACGAATGAACTGTGTCGCTTCCAAAGGCAAGGCTCCACATAGATAATGGTTTGCGCTAACGGGATATGTCAGTCTATTGAGTTCAGTCTAGAGGAAACGAGATATTTCCGTTAGCTGGGCAACAAGGCTGCCAGTCAATGCTGCCACTTACAGGCTATACACAGCAGCTACTTAGTGCGGCCTTGTTTCCATTCTTTTTTTTTTTTTATGTACATACGTAGACTATGCACGTAAACGAAACATTTATTTACCATAATATCTTATTAGAATTTCCGTTTCAGTTATTTAGTTATAGGAAGAAGGATGCAGTGTTCAATTGTTGGTGGTATGGGCCTAAGATTAAATAAAGAGGACGGATATTAAACCATGAATTTGTTTTGTTTTGTTTAATTGTTTTTTTTTTACTTTCCACAATAATTTGAAATTCAACGATTAGACTAGAAAAAGAAAAATGTGTCTTGTCGAATCAAAACAGATTTTTCTTTTAAACAGAACACAATCACTCAACGTGTCATCTGTTGAATTTTTTTGGAATTCGTCGAGCATATTAGTTGTGTCATGTTTAACCATACCATAGCTGGTGAATTTTCCTATATGCGCAGATCGCAGTGACATATCGCCTGCATGTAAATTACCAAAAGAAAAATCAAAGGCCACCGAAATTGAGACTAGTGTGTCACTATAACGTAGACTAGGCTACGTAGTAGTCTAGGTGTGTTGTCACGTCAACAGCCATTTATGCTGCCCTATAAATGCTATCATTAACCTCGTGTAGCCTAATCTAAATTTCAGGGAAAAAATTGATTTGCAAAGGCTGAGATGATATTGTAAATAATCCGTTACGTGAACAAATACAGAGAAGGGCAAGGCAGCTGCATTCTCGCTCGTGTATAATGGCTAAAAAAACAAAACATAGCGGATTGGGAGCAATCACACGGCCGGATAGCTGCTGTGCTAACACGAAAGCTCTCTCGGTTGGGCCAAATCGATTTCTATAGCCAACTCTCGTACATCTGAACGGTCCCTCTCCCTTTCTGCCTGTCTCGTACATCTATACACAAACATGAGTCGCCTCCTCCCCGAAAAATGTTTCTTCTGAATGTGTATAGGAAGCTTGATATTGACGTGCCAATTGTTTCAAGTCTTTACTTGGATATTTCTTTTCTTTTCGGCCGTAAATAACGCATGCACTTGAACATTGTAAAAGTACTAGTCTCTGTCGCAAACGGTCGCAAAGAGAATGCACAAGGGCTCACTTGATTTATATGGAACGGAAGCGGATGCAATGATAGAGAGGAAAGATATAAACATTCGGACATCCGATCTGAGAAAAATCCATTTGTTTTTCTTTCTTGGATCGGCCATTTTCGTTTTTCTTCTTTCTACACTCTCGTTGAGTTCACATCATTCTTCCGCCTCCTCTTCGTCATTTTTGCGAATAGCTGCTGAAAAACAAATGTGGAAAGGAGCAATCATACGGTACACTGTAAATAATACGCCCACTGTTCTTGGTACGTTTTCTACGAAGAATCAGGTTTTAACCAGATGTAGTGTTATGTCAATGGCCAAAGGGATCTACAGTATACATCTCTTGAAATGTAATGAAACAAACTTTGAAAGAATAATTTCTGATTCACACGATAGCTGATCTTCGCAATCAAACAGCAGATGTTTCTTAAACTACTCAATTTTGAGAAGGTAAGTATATAATTCTCTGCCCGGAAACCAAAACCTGCTATATTATATTTCAGCTGCTAAACAATAGAGCGCAGGAAATGCCGGGTGAGAGACAGCAGCAGCGAATTGCAAACGGTACGTGTTTCCAACGAATTAACGGTTGTTTCGTTTTTCTTTCCCCCCCCTTTTTTTTTACTGACTTGCAATTTGGAGGAACGTTAACCCAATTCGACGGCTCAATACCACAAATGGCCACTTTTCTTTTTTATGATTCTTCTCAGATCATGTGTTTTCTTTCTGTTGAGTTTATAGGTCTACCATCCAAGTAGACGATACAGACAGAATAAATTCATTTCAATCGTATAAGCAGAAGCACACCATTACGTGTAGCATTCGCCCCTTTCCTCTTCACTATATGGTTTGAAAACAGAAAACAGAAGTTAGCCTACTACGCCGTAGGTTATATAGCAACGATTTCAAATCATTCCGGCAAATGAATATTATACGTATATAAAGACAGGAACATGTCTAGTGCGCACAGCAGGTCGAAAATCAGATGAAAAATGGGTTCTGCTTTCCAGTTCATTGTGCTCAGTTTACGTGTGGTCTAATCAACGACGATTTTAGAAAAGAAGAAGAAGAAAGAAAAAGAAAAAAAAGCCAAGTGCGCACATGTTAATAGACCCGTTTTCTCTTCGTTGCCTGCTTTTCGTTTATATACATATACACGTCTCATGTCGAATAGAGAAGCGGGAGCAAGGGCGGAGAGCCTATGATACTACAGTTCGTTTTCTTTTTTCTGTTTCTCTTTGATTTTTTCTTTGGGAATTTTCACTCGGTTAAAAGTCTATACAAATAAGAATCGAGTTCAAAACGCTTTAGGCTACACGATCGAACGTGAGAAGAGTGTTAGCCTTGCTGCCTTCTCGCGTGCAGGGTGGGTGGAGGAGGAGGAGGAGGAAACAACAACTGCTGTGCTTTGTATATGTAATAGGAAAGAAAAGAGAATCAATTGCTGCATTCGGTTATACTTGGAGCACATTTGGAGAGGCTAACGAGTTGGTTGAACAACAGTGATGTTGTCCGCAAGGGTATAAAAGACTGGCCAAATCAGTTTTTCGTGAGCTACATGATGGAGGGTTCAATCCGACATGCAAATTGATAAACGGCGTTTGTTTGCACCGCAACACGCAATGCCACGCTTCCAAAATCGTGTTACACGCAACTCGTTAAACACAACTAGCGAACGGCTCCAACTCAGTTCGCCATCGCGATGTGCAAGATAAACAGACCACGAGAACACGATAGAAAGCTTCAATTACACACCCAAATTGGGACTTTTTTCTTTTGCATTTTTTTCTTTTTTTTTTTCTTTATATAATTTTGATTAAATTCTCGTTTCGCTTGTACGGCAACGATGTGGTTGTAAATGAGGAAAAAAAAATTCTTAAAAAATCAAGCTGTCCTAAGAAAAGCCCGAGGCAATCTTTACTCAAAGTTTCTTTCGCTTTTTCAATGAAATATGTATAATACCTGAAGCTTTTGGAAGAAACAATTTGAAGCCGCAACGTTTCGGATGTTACGTAATCTGTTTGAATAACGCAAAGCTCCATAATCGCCAGAGTTATGGCTTTAAAATGCCTGGATGAGTATATAGTCTATACAAAATCTTTCCAGTCTTGTCCTTAAAAAACAAATGAAAAAGATATGATCAAGTCGGGTCTCAAGTTGCTTATGTCTTATCAGACACCGTATAGTCTGTCGTATCAGATGGTAGTCTAACCAGTCCAAAGATGATCGGTCAATTGTTGACGTCATTCGCCCGAAGGCAGGAGAAATGAGCGGACCTTCGGGAAATCGGCGTCTGTTAGATCAGCAACGGCCAACCCGAAGGCTTTTTTTGCGGTAAAGAGGTACGTCAACAATGGAACGTCTCAAACAGTCAACATCACCCAATTCGATTGGATAACTCCAATAATAATCTAACTCATCAGCTATATATACAGCAGTCTTAGGCCTAATCCAATCTCGGCATACATTGGTCAAGAAGAACCTTGATCTGATCCCTGATGGATGAAATTTTCGCTGTTGAAGAATGAAGAAAAGAAGGAAGAAACAAAAATCTCAAATAGCCTAGGCTACTCGAAGAAAATAGACCAAAGAAAACCAAAATCACGATGCAAAACGAAATGAGGTCCGAATCTTGTACTGTTCGTGTTTACATTTCTTGGCTTGCGGTCAAATTCTTCCCAAATGTTTTTGATCAAGCAGCAATTTTCTTTTCGTTTGTTTATTTATTTCTTTTTCCCCCTGTCGTTTATTGTGTTTCACTTTCGCTATGGCTTCAACGATGCAGTTAACCGCGAAGGAATCACGTTTTTACTTGATCCAACTTGTGCTGGGCGATGGTAATATAGAAAGCGAGTCTTTTGATGGCAATATATAGAAGCCACTCTACCGTGCTAAACGAAACTGGAGCAACCCAACGAAAAGTGTGCAATTCTAACAATCTGGAACGCCTTCGTTTTCCTCGTCAGTGTCCTCCAAAGGAATGACGTTATACCGGCCATTACAGCTCAAAGTTGAACCCATTTAGCGCATATAAGAACACAGGTTATAGTATAGTCTAATACCTTACGACAATATCCGTATTAACAACTCGGAACCGAGTATAGGTTATAACGTATATATAGGCTATCCTGATGCTGTAACAACTATCACTGGTGATTGATCGATATAGATTTCCCCCAGATGGCCAGTGCTCTTTCATTGTTAAATGCTCACGTCGTTCTGTGTACGTAATACTGATGGTGGTCCTGCACGTAAAGCACTGGCCGTATAGATATATAGACAATGCGCAGCAGTGCGCTTAATCTTAATACGCGCGTTAAGCTATATCGTGTTTACAAACGCCATTGGAGATATAGCACAAAGTTATGCTGGATATAACGCAAAAGCCAGAAAGAAAAAGGGCCTACTACAGATATATAAATCACAAATAGCTTCTCTTCTCTTCGGTCTCCTTTCTATATAGAAGACTATATAGGCTATTACAACTCTTTTTCTTAAAGCAGGGTCATTCCTCCAGCTCGGTTGCGATGCGTCCCCACCACGAGTAAATTCTTGAGTGGCAAAACAATGGCCCATTTGCTACGACGCCCCCGATATATATAAAAACGGACTTTTGTCTGGTGGCTTTAGCCAAAAAAACAAAACAAAAAACAAAAAACAAACGACGACTATGTCTGGAGGCCAATACGAAAAGCAATAGTCGACTATAAGAAGAATAACAGCAATAATGTGACAGCTGTTGCCTTAAAGAAACATGTTTCACTGCTCACCCCTATATATAAAGACTAATGTCAAGAATCATCGTCAGCTATTCTTTTCAACGAATAAAAGCAAGACATATCCTAAATGCTATATGAACGCGCTTAAGTGCACGGTGACTTTCACATTCCATGGATTTGAACGGACTTGAAGAAGAAACAACAAAGTTAAGTGTTGTCTAATAGGGTCTGCATTAATTTTCTTTGTTTGTTTTTCCTTCCTTTAATTAGATTACGAGGATTACCCGCATAGACGAAATGCACCTGATTCATGTCTGAAATATTTGTAGATAAGCTGGCATAGAAAAATCGTTGCTAAAAATAGACTATACTTAATATAATACAGACATTTATACAAGTAATAAGTGTGGACTGTCTTCTATATGCAGCCAATGTGATCAAATAAAAAGAAAAACCTTCCCTTTTTTAAAATGCTGTTTTATTTTTGGGGTTTGAATAAATGGACACGTCTCATTGCTCCTGTATGGCGCATGCACAATCAATCAGAAAGTTAAAAATAAGGACGGACGATGCGAACTATGGAGCGAACACGACCATCAGGGAATGGTTATCATATATACGCAGAGGAACGGGACGATTGGCCAATAAAGAATGACGAATACTGCTGCTGCAGTGCTGCTACATGGGCAGCCAAAGAGGTTGAGGTTGGCAAAAATGAAGACAAAAATAAACAGCATCTGCCACAAATAATGGCTAACAATAAACAATTCGTGAGTCATCGTGAAATACCGTCACGCAACTCTTCTCACTCAACTGCTTCTCACTTCCGTTCTACACGATTTAGAATTGCCCGCATCTCCGCTTGTTATTGCGAAGACTGGTCAAATATAACATTAGCCTATTATAGCCTTTACGTATATATATATAGAATATATACATAAAATAACATTCATCACATGCTGCCGATTATAACACAAGAGTTTGATTCCATTCCAAATAGGTTATTGGATAACTGTTTGATGTCTATTTAAAAAAAGCCTCTCGATTTGGTTGGGGCGGGAGAATCGGCTCTATGCTGACGACTCTCGACCTGATAATCATTTGATATAGCGACGTTATTCCAGTTACGGCGTTCACCTACATTTCAGACTGCCTTTCTCTGTCGGTTCAATGTGTTTCAAAACGATTGGCCTTCAATATAGGTAAAAACGAAAAAGAACATATGATACGCGCAGCTCCATAACCCACGATGGAAATATGTTGCGTCCCGCGTGATTATACCCGTCCGTGACAAAGAGTTAAGAAGCGTACAATCACGATGAGAATGACATTGGAAATCGCAACTGGGGTGTGATACCGAAAGCCAGCACCTTTAAAACAAAAGAAATCGGATGAGAATGACCATTTTCAATATGCGTGAAATCGGACGTGTTATCTGCTGCAATCTTTTCCTTTTTCGAAATGTATTGTTCAATTCTCGTTTTTAACGCCCCCCCAAACCCCTCGTCCCCTCCACCCTTCCAATTTTTCTTTTTAAAGAGAAAGCAAAGGGCCTTGCGGTATAGCAAAAGATGGGCTCTATTGCAGAATCAGCCGTCGCAGTTATTTCTGTATGTTTATATCGAGGACAAGCCAATAACCTATCGTGCTGTAACACTAAAGTTTTGCTGGCGTTATAGTCACAGCTGTGCCTTTTCTTTTTTTTTTTTTTCGTTCAACAGTTTTTGGTTCACTCCCTGGGACCCCGATTTCCATGGCCATTTTGTTCTTGAATTTAATTTTCTAATAAAAATAAATAAATAAAAATAAATAAAAATACAAACTGTTTTCATCCGTATAGGTTATAGTATTTTCTCTTTTTGTTTTCTTTTTTGTTTTTTGTTTTTTTTTTAGTTAACACAGAAAATAAATTAGATGTGGACGTACAACTGAATTACGTTATCGCTTGCAATCGGCTCAGCTCAAACAGGTTGGCATTGCTCAAGTCTTTCCTCCTATTTTCCATAAGAAAAGCCCAAGTATTTAATTATTCCCGTGCACCTTTCACACCTTGGAAATTTCCGGCCAAACGTGACTGTCACTCAATTTCGTGCGAGAGAACCCTGATTCGATCGGCCAGAATTATTCACCACCACTTGCACGTCGCCATGTCCCGAACAGTCGACAGCAACAGAAATCTATTGGCAATTCCTCTCGAAACTCTCTATTACAGTATAAATACCAATGCGCACAGCAGTTTGCAATGAAACAATAAAATTTACGTGTTTGAGAATCTTTCCTTTTTGTTTTGTTGTTGTTTTTGTTTTGTACGAGTTTTGCTGCCCCAAGGACGGCAATTAAAAATCTTGACTATCTAGACATTTAAACAGGTTGGATAACACCTGTAGCATTTGCTGATTTCATTATAATGGCGGTTCGGCAACCGTCCTTTCAGATAACTATCTAGGACATTAAAAAGAAGAAAGAAGGAGAAGGAGAAGGCTAGGAATAAAATGATTAAATAGTATCTCATCATCAGCACCTTATTTTTATTTTATTTTTTGGGGATGGGTCTCTCTTTTTAGAAAATGGAAACGAAAAAAGGCAAAGAGAAGATATCTTCAGATAGGAATAAAAGGGAATTCAAAAGGCCGGAAAATTGAACGAATAGACCTCAAACGGCGTGTATATATAGTAAAGCAATTGGCCAGCGGCAGCCAAGAAAGAAAGAAAGAAGAAAAAAAACGAGAAGAATAAAAAGGAGAAAATGATCTAAAGAAGAAACGTCGAAAAAAGAAAAAAAAAAAAAGGTGTAAGATAACTTTCGCATCGTATACTGTGACGACCAGCACACCGTGGATGACGTAGATGCAGGGGGCTGATGAGGTTTTCTATTATTGCTCTATCTCTATTGCTCCGGCCAATGGCCCGTTACAAGAACCTCGGCCAGCGATGACAGGCTGGATTTACAAAGAGCGTTTTGGCTTGGTCCTACTTTTACCATCATACGTATATAGTACACAATAGCCAGGCTTAACCATCTTCTTCACACTATGACTCTCGCACCCTCCTTCTTTTTTTTTCTTTCTATACAGTTTATATCGTCTTTCAGTCACGCCGTGCAACGCGTGCGGATTCCCAATTTTCTATCCAATAATATCTGTCTCTATAAAAAGTCAGCTCAACTCAGCTTTGTTTATGAAGACATTTTCCCTTTTTGTGTGTGTGTCTGTGTGTGTGTCTGTGTGTGTGTGTGCCTTTACGTATATATAGAAGGACTTGCCCCGGCAGTCTAGACAACTATACAATCTTCAACTAAATAGATTCCGCCCTCCATATTGCACCACCACCCCTGCCTTCGAGTTCATCCGATCCGGCTTTGGATGTGCAGTTTTCTGAGAGAGTAGATATAGTCTGTATATATTGCGCATTGTAATGTTTCTATCGGCCCCTCTTTTTCAGTCAGGCAGGTCGAACACACGTCGCCCCACAAAATAAAACTGTATATAATAATATACGGATGGCGGGCGTATAGTCTATATATATAGTTTTGCAGAGGTTATATACTGATCGAAAACTTGTTTGGAAATGATTCTAGCATTATAGCTTATCTCTTTGATTTGTTCGTATCTCGTTTTTTTAAAAAAGGACTATAGCACCATCTGACAGGTATATACGGCCAACACGTGTAGAACGAACTCCACCTGAAGGAATGGGCTCTGCTTTCAGCGTGTCCACCAAGACAAGTCCTTTAAACAAGAAATGACAAATCAACTTTCATTGGACATGGTTCAATGTTCGACTTAATTAGAACAGTCATGCCGAATGGTTGAGACGTGACTACGAAATGAGAAAAAATAAATAAAAAATCAAAACGCACGTGCCTGGACAATGCGTCCGTCGGATTATTTTCTTTATAGCGGCCATACGCACGATGACACGCTATAATATAATATTCTAACGAGAAAGTGGTCACCTTATGTTGGCTTCGCTTTATCCCCTTCTCAAAAATGATTCATACATAATCCATGGAATTAAGTATTTCTATTGTATATGGTATTTATACAGTCAAGAAGAAGAACATCCCCCTGTCAATATTGTCGGATGGCAAATGGAAAGGCAAAGACGGATCATTGTTGTCCAGCCCGTGCTGACGTTGCATTTGTACAGTGAAACAACATTAGGGAACCCCATTAGGACACCACATT
The DNA here is from genome assembly GCF_020631705.1 of Daphnia magna. Taxonomy (NCBI): domain Eukaryota; kingdom Metazoa; phylum Arthropoda; class Branchiopoda; order Diplostraca; family Daphniidae; genus Daphnia; species Daphnia magna. The sequence goes on from NC_059187.1 coordinate 325,054, forward strand.
CACCGAAGCTCTTTCGTCTTCGACCTGTGATCCTTCTTTGGTGAGAGCAAAAGGTTCCAACCGACTTTTTCAAGATGGCTGACGTGTTCTCTACAATTTCTCTATTCAAGTGGTTTCGCTATTCGTGGATTTTTGGGATGTCTTTCTCTTTGCTAGTATCCATTTTTACATCTCGCCCTTTTCATGGGGTATGTCCCATACAGACTACAGTTAGAATGATGGAACTCGGTGTCACATAAATTATTCGTCTTCCTGATAGCGGTCGGCCACTTGTGAGGACCGCCGTCTGCCCTTAACTTGTTTAGCAATGGCTCACGCTGTATACAGCACGTAAAACATAAACGATCCAGCAATTTAACTGGGCACGACCGTTAATGTTTGGCCCGATAATCCACTAAATTTACTGTACATAATACTTGTACTTTTGAATAGCCTTCTATATCGAGTATAGCCTTAGACCTAAAGGTGTCCGCGTTCTATAATTGAAACTTGGGCTGTTTTTCTTTTGGAAAGAGAATCCTCCGAAATCAATTATTTTGGCAGCCAACCAGTGATTTGTTTCCGTTCGGAGTGCGTGCGTCCACATTGGCATCCCATTAGTGAATTGCATCTATTTATTTGACGATGAACTGTGCGGCCATCGAAGTTCTTTTCGCTCCACAGAAAAAAGCTCTTCGTGGCCAACTTCTTTATTATTAGAGTCAATCAACGATCCGAAGCGCCATTCGTTATGGCAATAAATCAGGCGCTTAGCTATACAATATAGATTGCGAGTCGTTAAAGGACTTACGAGACAACGGCTCTATATGAATTTGAAAGAAAAGTTCCAGTCAATGCCTCTCCATCGCAATCGTCCTTTTAAAGAGGGAGAGAAAGAGAGAGAGAGAGAGAGCGAAACAAGGAAAAACGAAAGACTTTCTAAAGAAAAAATGAAAAGAAAAAAGAACGTCTTTTAAATGTCGAGTACATTTCGACCAAACCAATTGTTCTCAACAGCCTAGGTACTTAAACTGGAAAGCTTGTGGCTATACGGTTGGATGTGCAACTCGCGTTATCTAACAATATAAGAGACACACTTCACAATGGAGTGTGTGATGTGGTGTAGACTAGACTAGACTAGACTTATACTGCAGAGCCTTTTTTTGTGTGTCAACAATGACAGCTCTGCGACAATGGCAAGTCAATAGAACAACAAACAAATTTCACTTTAGAAATTCAACCCATTCACAACCGGATGATGGTCAAGCGTCAATGAATCGCATCCGGTATGCAGCAGCACTAAAGGCGTCACTATTCTATGATAGTCTAGTATTCAAAAAATTACCATGCGACAACAAAAGCACATTGACTAATCAGCTTTTACCGAAAACATTCGGATCATTTTAAATTAGCAACCGCAATAAAAACCTTAAAACCCTATTTTAAAAAACCAAATGGATAAAAAAAAAACATTTAGAGACAATATATCTACCTCTGGAATGCAAAGCAAGAAGGGGCCACGTGTGTGAATGGCGGATGCTGTTGACGTTGAGCGGAAGGATTTGCCACGGCAACAGAGCAGCGATGGCCAATTGAACTCCGTGGCCGATGGTGAGCGCCAGTGCTGTGGCTACTACAATCACCCAGCCCCAGCCGCCTTTAACCCATGCAAAATATGAGTTGCAATATGTTTATAGCTAATAACCAAATTCTTCCCAACTTTTTTTTGTTTTGTGTTGTTTTTGTTTTTGTTTTGAAACAATTCGGAATTTGTTTGTTTGTCAAATTCCGCTTGTTTTTAATCCTAAACGCATATACAGCAATCTATACATCTGCCGGCCCATACCCTCTGGATAGTAGTGCTGTCGGATGGTTGCTTTCTTGTTGTTGTGTATGTTGCGGATGGTGGCGGCCACGTCGGATTTCATCCAGTGATGCGGCATGTGTCGGATGACTTCGGCCGATTCTCCCGATTGCGACAGCTCCAACACACCGGCGTCCAATTGTTTGTTTGCCGTCGGGACGGACGACACGGAGCCGGCCACAACGGCCGCGAGATCAACCGACAACGCAGCCGCAACGGCTGCGGAAGAAGCGGCTGCTGACATGCTCACCGGTTCCATGGTGCCCAACAGTAACTCGGTACAGGCCGTCAGACTGGAATCACGTAGACGACGATTACTCGTGCCACTATCGATGCTCTGCGAACGACCCAGAACCATTTCGTGTACCGTTTTGTACAGCGGCGACTGCACTATTATAGCTATAGGCCTATATACTATATAGGTCTACTAGACCTAATATATATAAGCTGTATGGGTAGGCTAATAGGCCTACTAATATTTCAAATGTTTGTTTTTTGCACGTTTGCTGCTACCTGCTGCAGATGTCCGTCTATCGCTATGCGAGCTCGTGTAGTAATATATAAATACACGACGTAGCGTGTATATCTACGGTGCGTATCTTTTTGCTTTGATTTTGAATTCAAAAAAGGAACAAACTGCCACCGGGATTCGACTGCGTAGTCGGTGCCACCTCATGATTATGCATGCTTTTCGGTAGTGCTCTCTGACTATAAACGAAAGGTTAAATGCAAGCAAGAACCGAAGAATATAAATTTATAAAAAAACAAAAAAAAACAAAATGGAAATTTCAAGAGAGAAAGAGAGCTGAACGAGGCTTTTCAACCGTTAAAACCACAACAACAACAACAACAACAACCGCAACAAAAATGGTTCAATGTTCGCCTATGTATATCTAGGCTATACAGTTGATGAAAACTTTTGCCTTTTGCAATGCGATAAGGCGAGAGCCGTAACACAGTCGACGCAGCAGCCCGTTTTCTGTTGTTCTTTGTTTTCTTGCTAGGCTATACCTCGAGTAGTATAGACTATAACCTGTCAAGTGTTGAGGGCCGAGTCACGTCATCGTCTATAAGCCCTTGTCTTATTTATATGCTCCGGGTCAATCGAAGCTTCTATCACTGTCACACAGCTCAGTTGTAAAACGTGTTGGTTTTCAAATCGACTCCTCATGCCCATCACTGCTTCCCTTTCAGCAATCAAGGGAAAAACTGAAGCCGTCCAATAAAATGCACCTCCTCCTATTTTCTTCTATTATACTCCTTGAAGGTCGTTCACTCTGTTATCTCGCCTAAAAGACGACAATCTTTTTGAACGGGACAGCCGACAGCCGAAATAAAAATAGGCCGCCCACAAGCCAAAGTGGCGTATTCGAATGTTACGATCGTTGCTGCTGCTGCTGCAGGAGCAGGCGAGAGCAGCACAAAGACAGCACTCACGGCTGCTGAAACGAAGAGAATTCAGCACGCGGAATAATTTCGAGAAAAGACGGAGAAAAGTATAGTTGAACGGCGATCAAAGATGTTTGCCCCGAGAATCCAGCATTTCCTGATGCCCGTTTTGTTTTGTTTTGTTGTCCACTTCTATACTACGAAATCTTGCCTAAATGGCGTTTGATTCTGACGATCGAATCGAAAGCGGCTCTGATCATGGCTCCGAATAGATGACCACTTCGGCCGAAACGCTCGGCCAATCGCAATCACGCACTGAGACGGACGAAATTGTGAACGATGGGGTGGGCTGAACGATTCGGGGCGAACTGTTGGCCGTCGTGCCGATTGATTTACAACGTTCATCGTGTTGAACAGGTGGCACTGAAGCGAAGCGACCAGTAGCCTACATTTGCCACATTTCGCAATTCGGCTGTGTCGTCAGACACCGTTCAAAGTAGACTATAGTCTAACGAACGAATAAACTGTTTGCGGTGTATATAGCCTATAGCTATATACGATGACAGTCAAACTAAATGAGGGGCTTTCACCGTATCACTATAAAGCCGACGGATCGATTCCGTCCGTAATAACACAGCTGGATAAATCAAAACAAGCGATGCAAATACGCGACGTGAAAACGTGGGTCACAAGGCGCAGTAGCCCGTTGTGTTTGGACTGGAAGTCGCCAACCGACTGAATCAACCGGAGTGAATCCATGCCATCTACCTTATTCCTCGTGTGCTTATGCCACCTCCCTGACTCCCGCCCCACTCCCGTCCTATACCTCCTTCAATTTCATTTCATTTTCTTTTTTCTTTTCTTTCTTGTAAGGCTACCGCTTTTCCTTTAACTCTATAACACTTGGCTTCTATTTGAACGCAATTCTGTTCGCTTTTTTTTTGTTGTTTTTGTTTCAACGCTTCACAGGCGTACAGTACTTATATGCAGCATTATTTTGAGCCATTTAAAAACACAAGAGTTAGAGAGTTGATTCAATGTTACAAAACGCTGTTCAAAACGGCTAAAGAAAAGATGGATGATTCGTCCCCGGTGAACTGTTTTAAAGCTTTGATAAGCCTTTTATTCCCATCAATTAAAGCGTTCGGTCAGTGTTTTCGAAGAAAGCGGGTGGAGCGCGCTATATAGAATAGGTAAGAAAAGCTTTGGAAAGATTTCTTTATCTCAAGAGCAGTTGGCTTTGATAAAGAAAGTTTCGTGTTCAAGTCCTTTTGATAAGTCCACAAACCTGTTTTTTTGGGACAAATATACGTTAGCTAGTTTTGGAACGCTTGATTGCACCGGTATATCTGAAAATACTTAAGGAAAGACGCAAAAATTCAAGAGAAATGTCGCGCCATTTTTTGAGCATCAGCACTATTTGAGGATTTCTTATTTGGTCGCAAGAAACCTGAAACAAAAGCAACGAGGGGAAATAAAAAGAACCGGGAAAAGAAACACACCAAAACGGCCGTCATTCACTTGAAATATAGAAAATCCAATGGAACGTAATGGGGATCATAAATTTCGACCATCCAGCATTCTGTTGGCCCTTTTTTCTTTTTTTTTGTTTACCTCTCAAACAACTTCCCTTATACATATACAAGCTCGTATATAGGAAGAAGATTCGCTCTGAACTGAAACAAGAGCTTGTGCTGATGTCGACAATGTCCCACTGGCTGGACGAAAGGCAATAAGAACTGCGGCCACAAGTCAAGTTTAGTTCCATCCAACATCTTTCGGCTCGTCGCGAATGGCCTCGAGTCAGCACCAAATACGAGAATGAAAGCCGGTGCATTATCATACCGTACGGCGATGTGTGTAGGGCAAAATTGCGCACCGGTGTACAAAAATGTGGTATGCAACAAATGCAGACAAGCGATGAAAAGGACTTGACAGACGACCAAATAGCAGAGAAGAAATTTTTCTTAAAATGTCTATTCCATGTATACAGAATAGATACGTATTTTCAACATGAAGAGCAAAAAGGTTTCTTTAGAGATGAAGTGACCCGACTAACGTTGCATAACACGCACAGCATGCGTCTGCATCTACACGACACAGGGCGCATACATATCCAATACATCCATTATGCATGTAATTATACGCACCATAAAAAGATTGGGCTTCGGTCGATATTTGGATACTCATATACAGCGATTAATGGCCGTCTCTTTCAGACCTCCCCCCAAAAAAAAAAAATAAATAATATAGTATATTGATTTTCAACATAGCCGATTGTCTATTTCTTCTTTAGGTCCGTGTCTCTCTTGTCCCTTTGGTTCGCCAAATTTATGCGCACATACAACTGACGCGATAATCAGACGTGAACAAAAGGCTGATGCGTTTTGCTGTTATCAGAAGGCTCGGCCAAGAGAGCCCCGCAAAGCGCAGCAATTGCCTTTGGCATGTCCGTACGTAAAAAAAAAAAGACAAAAAGAATGGGACGCATTTATTGCGGCTGATGCAAATATATATACCCGTAAGAAGTGGGATAAAACTATCACGGCCTTTTCGGCCAGTATTGTTTAGTGCATCTCATCGGCCGGGTCGAGTATTCTCCAGCCCGTATGAAAAACAAAACAAGGGATGAAGGAGCTTTCTTTGATTTACACAAATTCGTACATGTATAATATATATGTGTGTGTGTGGTGATGCGGAATGGCCGCATGCGGACTCTATTCTCTCTCTCCGCGTTGGCTCGATCCTGCCCGTCTGAAAACTCCGTGGCTATTTAGGGACACGAGTTATGTCATCTTCGCTGAGCGGGCTTATTTGTAAACATGAACACTCCCCATTCACCACAAAGAAAAACTGCCAAAGAGAAAATCAAAGTAAGTTTTTTTGTTTTTTAATTAAAAAAAAAGAAAGGCAACTCTATCAGCCGATGTATAGAATCTACGGGTGTATCGCCATTCACAAGAATGTATGACTCCATCTTTTTCTTAACGTCGTTCACATGTCCAATACAAATAGGCTATACACTTCGATATTGGGCCAGACTTGAAATCGCCATGGGCTTGCGTTTTCTCTCAGTTCGACGTCATCGCTTCTCAAATGTTCTCTCGTGCGGAAGGACAAACGACGACCTGGAACAAGTGGCTCGTTCGCTGCAGGATGCCACGGGCGGTAAATGAAACCCTATCCGACCCGAGATCGATTTCGTCGGGGCAAAAAAAAAATGGTGTTGTTGTATACAACTACACTAGACACAAACGTTTGGCTTTGTTTTGTTTTTGTTTTGTTTCACGAACAAGTGTTTGGTTTTGTTTGCAACAGGATGGGCTTCTTCGGAGAGCGAAAAAAAAAAATAATAATGGATATAACCCGTTTGTTGCACTTCAATATCATGAAAAATCAGCACGAGAGCCGAATGTGATGATTTATCAAACGCGTAACCTGTTCTATCCAGTGATCGACATTTCGTGACAGTATAACGCAACTTTGTCTTTAAAAACAAAAGAAAAAAAAAATCCATCTTCGGGACCCAACTTCATTAGACAGTCGCCTGCCAGCACAAAACCCAAATTCTTGTAATGGCGGATGTGACGAGTTGTTTTGTTTGTTTGTTTTTTTCTCTCTCTCGATATGCCAGAAGCTATTCAATACTTTAGGTATATATAAACAATACCTGCGTGACATTCCACGACTAATTATTTTTTTTTTCCTCAGTAAATCAATTCTGTGCTGTTGCTCCAATAAGCCAATGAAGCGGGGGCGAGTGTGTGTTTCATGGAACGCGTTGATTTCAAAACCAAAAAGTTACGTTTTTGAATGCATGTCATGTTTTTGTTGGCATCTGAAGTAGAGCAAAGAATATAGGGGGGCAATTTCGGCGCATGTAAATTTGGTTTTGGCCTCGTCACATTTAGCCGATTGATCAACTCGTAAACGGGGCTGTGATTCGCTTTCTTGTTTAAGTGCGTGGTATACGGCGAATTTCACCTCGCCATTTTCTCGTCTGACATTCAAGTGGTCATTTACAACGTTTGATTGCCCTATAGCGTGTCTCAAGTAGGTCAATGCGTGCAGACCAAGAGAAATCGGCAGATGAACCGTGAATGCCTTCCAGGCAGAACCAACCACGTACCAGTTTAACTCTTCCATTTAGTTAGGCTATATAGACCGTGTTATTGAAGGTGATGTTTATATATAATATTGCAATAAGCTACACGAATCTCTTTTCATCAAGAGGGACGTATTCATTTTGAAATGTGAGCGGCACAATCAGAACAATTCTTCAAACCCTGAACTATTACGCTCCTGATTCCAACTAATATACAGAAATGGCCGCGTCTATGTACACGATTAAATTTGGTTGTACTACATTTAGATTGTTTTGTAATGTTTGTTTTTGCACCCCCCCTCCAATAAATGGCGGGTTATATGATGCGCTATGGTTATGATGGTCCCGTATGATGATCACATGAATTCCAATCGTTTCTTCATGGGAATTTAATCACGTAATGTAGGCGGGATTCTATTGCACTGTACTACAAGTTGATGGCTGATCACGTGACACACACCCAGCACTATAGAAAAGAAAGAGAAAAAAAAAAGAAAGAGACAACGGGGGGATTGCGTCTGTACATCCATCTAGATTTTTTACAGTGTGTGGTTGCCCATTCGCGTGTATATGTCTGCCTTAAGTGCCGAACGCTGTTCCAGATTTGCAGTGGCGCGGAGATGTGCGGGCAAACGGGAGTGTTGATGCGCCAAGATCCGCCGCTTGTAACAGTCGTCCGTGTATGTGTATAACTATACGCCGTACTACTCTACGCGTCCCATTCGACATTATATAAATATATATTATAGACGTGTCTTCTTCTTCTGGCAATGGGCAACGGGCGCTGGTGGTTGATAGGGGGCGCTGTGCTTGGCGCGTCTGTAATCCGCGGTTAATAGGCTGGAATGGATGGGCGATGATGAACGAGTAAAAGCCATAAAAGCTGAGTCTATCTCTCGTGTCGTCTCAGTTTGCATGTCTCCTCACTCTGCAAAGTCTATAGTGGTCGTTTCAGCCTGGGCGTGGCATTCTATCTCGCCTTTTTTTCTTTCTTCCCCCCCCCCCCCATTCTTCTCTCTTTGCCTATTTCTCTTGCGTCTTATTTTCTATTCGTCTTGCTAAATACACTGTAAACTTTCACATGTCTAGTTGAGTACGAAGAGATGCGTGTTGTCAACGTTGTCTCGAAAAACAAAAATAAATAAAATGGTTCCAGACTGTGCGACTTGCTACAGGGCTAGCCTATTTGAATGCAGCCAACTTCTCCTATCAAAGAATGATATCTTTTCTGTTTAGTCGCTACTGTTTCAAGACTCTCGCAAGGACACAGTAAAAAATAAATTTCACATTTACAGATTGCGTTCTAGATTGTTTTATCGTGCTTCATGTTTCAGATGTCTGCAACAGTGAAATGCAACCAAGGACCCACGCTCGATATTGAGTAACTTGACGGGTGCAACCTTTTTTTTTAAGGAGATCACTAATGAATCAACGATTTCAAAATGTTTAAGTTTTAAAGAATCAAAGGAATTGTATTGTTTTTCTTGTTATAGCCAATGGTTCAGACTGCGATTACATATATTGTTCCTATGGACTCTAATTTATTGTATCAAAAGCCATCTATCGGTAGATAGCGACAAAGCTTTTCAATACTGCGGATAGATGGCGAGTGAGGTGCGAATCGTGAATAAATGGGGTTTAGCGGTGTGGGCGAGCCGATCCGGTGCGGGTATTGCGGTGCGCGGTGCCACCCCGAATTCAAATGAGAGGCAATCCCCCAGAGACCATTTCAATACTTGCAGTGTGGACGAGCACAGAGAGACCATTTGAATATTCATGAGCACGTGCCGCCTTTCAAATTCTACTTTTGAAATTCGCATGGGATTTGATTTGCATTGTTTCCTTACTCATCGTTTTTTACAGCAACATCTCGAATCTTTCCCTGTCAGTTTTTTTTTTGGTTTTTTTCCATTTCTTTTGCAGCCGAAATTCGAAACAAATAATGCTAACCGATTTTACAGGACAACCATACATTCGGGTCAATGAAAGCCTCTCTACAAGCTCCCGTTTTATTTAAAACTAATCCGATAAACATACACAAAAAATGATACTAGTAGCATTTTTATAATTCACGCGTGTCACGTGAATCTACTACCTGTAGGGAATTGTCAGCAATCGTGGCGACGGGCAATTGCTTTTTCTTTCCCCCCCTAGCGAGCATTTCCAATTGATTTGCGCGCGTTCTTTTCTTGTCTGGACGCGCGATCCCACATCCACTGTGTTAAGAGAATCGGGCAAGAAATGGCAAATGCAATAACGACGCTCCAATGCTCACCAAAAAAAGGTAAGTCTTTTTGAGGGTTCACCTCTATCTCCGCATATTCCCCCCAGTGGATCGATGGGCTGCCAACCTATTTTCAGCAGCCTATCATCCCCATTTCCTTCTTTCAAGTCTGTTCTTCGTTGCTTTAGACGGCCGCCATTCACGCCCTTATCTGTTATCCACCTCTAAAGTGGCCAGCGAATATCCTGAATAAACGGGGACCGGAATGCTTCTGATACATCCTCCTTTCTCTCATTAGAGGCAAGAGGAAACAAAATTGGATCGGGGATTCTTTTTATTCGGAACATCACGGTTCTCGCCTATGCATCCGTTTCGTTGACAGATGAACGCGGGCGTTCATAACAACCCCAAGAGTGTTGAGCGCGAGCTTTTTCTCTAACTCGTTATTTGTAAACACCGGCCGCCCAATATCAGCAGATGCTCGTATAGGGAATATGATTGATCCCATTCGTGAAGATGTTATGCGTCACTGTCCAAACGTTAGGTGCTGAATGCTTGTTAGTGGAGATCAGCAACTGCTCGACATTCCATTAATTCCCGTGTTTCTCGGTTTTTGTGTCATCACCGCCGTTTTAGGTTCAATTTGTATATTTCGTCACGTCGTTAGTCGTTTAGCCGTTCGACGCTATACCAGGCTACCAGCATATTTTGAATATTCCCAAGTTTCTATTCAATTTGCTCTCATTTGAATAAATCTCTTTTACTTTTTTAGGATGTTACTGTGAAATCCATTTTTTTTAAGGAATGGCGTGATAAACATAAGGGTTGAAACAAAGGAAGGGTGACAATGCGAAAATAGGACGGTGAAAATGAGGTGGCGAAAGTGTAAGGATGGGTTCCATATTGGCAAAACGAAGGGGTTTGGGTTCAGACAAGTTCAGACAAGTTCAGACAAGTTCAGACAAGGTCTGAACTAAAGCGCGCGCGCACACACAACAATAGAAGAAATTTACCCTACCTAACCCTAACGACTTTTGTCGTCAACAGCTGGAGGAGTCTATAAGAAATAACGACGATAATTTGATGGAAAATAATAGTTTCATTTCTTTAGGCTACGTACGTACATCTTCGCCCGCATTCATGTCAACGCCATGACGAGCGCTTGATGCAACTGTTGACAGGATCTCTTTATTAACGATTAGACCAAGAAGAGCAATGCGCTTTGGTCTCTCTTGCAGGTTATTTAATTCATTTATAAAAATGTCGAGCGTCCAATTAAGGCTGTCGAGTTGAGATTATTGTTGGTCTCTTCCCGTTTCCTGACCGATGATTGTCATGTATTCAAAAAATCATAGTCTATATACTTTAACCGCGTCTCGACTGTTCCATCGTTAAAACAAAAGACGAATGCGAGCGAAAACATGGCTGACGACTTGTCTTTTGTTTTTTATGACCGACGAACTTTTCTGAAATTTAATAACGGTGCTTTTTCTTTATAGCAGAGCGCCGTTTATACACACACACACAAAGACTATTTAATCTTCTATGAATTATACATTCAGCCGAATGCACGACTTGGCCTCCCGACAACCGTTCAGCAGCCATTAAACTTTCCGACCAATATTCAAGAAGTTTCAATAATTTGTGAAAGCTGGCAAGCGTCTGGCACGAACACAACCTCAATTACAAAATCACTCAAGGCCACCAGCATGATTTCCTGTGCAGCTTTAAGTTTTCTTTAGATACAGCTCACCACAAAGCTTGTCTATATCTTAAGGAATTATATTAGGATAACGTTAATAGACGTGCCACTGAAGGCGAATCCGAAAGAAAACACAAAAATGTAATAATGCAAGACGCAATTACTAGAGGCCACTGTCTGCAAAGTTGATGACGTCAATGAATTTCATTTCCATTTAAAAAAAAAACGTTTCATCACTAAGAAACGATGGCTGCAACAGATGGGATCAAGCTTTGCAGCATTCGATCTTGAATACCAGCGAGGGACGATACGTACGGCAGTTTCAGAGTGGAGCACATAATATGCATGCTAATGAAGTTAAGCCGTTTAGCCTGCGTGATTATAGCCGTAGTTTTTAGAAGTGCTGAGTATAGATGATAACAATCTAGGCTTTATATTCCTGCAGGTATTTTTCTTTTTGTTTGCCATTAAAAGAAAAAAGGGTTCCGCCATTGTGATGCAGTTTTAAGCCGCAATCAGTGCGAGGCAATGTGCATAACCAACACCAATTCGCAGACCGAGATAAGAAGCTCAACATTAAGGAAGGCAGCCAATACTAAAAACAAGTTAAATAGTCTAGCCCCCAATGAAAAGAATGGGATTTAAAACCTGTAAAAAATGTTGAACGTTCAAAGAACATTGAAGTCACATCCCACGGTTGTTTTCTCCTTAAAATAGGAGCTCAGCAATTTTCGAACTAAATTTCATCTTTTCTAAAGTTTGTGTAGAATCGTAAAAACGACAACTAAATCTATGACAGGGTAACCTGCACGCGAAGAATAAGCCATAGTTTTTAAGACGGCGTTGCTACTTCACAACATATGTAAATGTGATGCCAGCAGGTATAAGTCGAACGAAACTCGCAGGACTTATTAAAAGCCAATAAACGTAGCGAAAAAACCAAAAACTTTTGCTTTTTAAGTGGGCCATTATACAGCAGTATTTTATGTTAGGTGAGGGCCATGTAAAGCCACAACCGATATAATAACAGTGAAGTGAAACTCGCGTGATAACAGCCGTGATACATCAAACGTGACAGGACAACGGTATTAGTATGTGTAGACCCATACTCTAGTTTCTTGTTGTGCGATTGCACACGTTGAACATCAGCCACAATGAGGTATCACCTTTTTCTTGTTCAATAACAAGTAGCAGCTAATTTTTTGCTCATGGCCATCGATTTAAGGCATAGCATTTGGCTTTCTTGCAATAAAAACTGTCTTCTTTCTCCCGCCATCAGAACAAATTAGTAGAACGAGAAAATGAGCCATTTTAAGTCCACCATTCAGTGTCCGAATAAATAATGGCCAAGGACACATTTCGTATAAATTGTCCTCTGTTTAGCGAGACAACGCGTCACACGTTAAAGTCGGCTTGACTTTTCAAAAGAAGCTCGAAAGACAACAAAAAACAAAACAAATGTGTACAGCTTCGTCTTTCAGAAAAAGATTTGTATGGCACTTGAGATGAGAAAAAAGGCGATAAAAGTAACAGCAGGAGATCGTTGAAACGTACGATGTAAAGCAGAATTTGTTTTTCTCCTACAGTTTGTGCAACATCATAGTCTTTTGTACATTCGTGCACTATCCATCTTGCTCTGGGATTGAATACAGCTATTTTAAATGATTCATTCCCACTGCGATGCCAATTCATGTAGCATATACATAGTTGATCTTATTTTATTCAGTTTAAATGTATTAGAATTGTTCAAGGAAAGTGTGTACTTGAACAAGTGTAGCACAATTATTCTTGGCAAGTTGGGATCTCGAGACAAGCATCAACAGTTGTGTACAGGTAACTTAGCCTACTTTCCTCTTTTCGAAGCCCCTTCTGGCAAGTTAGAAAATGATCTTGGGAAATCCACTTTGGATTGCATCATTCTCTTTTTCTTAATTTCTCTCCACATATTTCACAGACATGTCGCTTACTTTCATGCCCCAATTAGGATCTTCTTTCGCCAAATAAGGGCCCAGAACGCGTGCTAGTTTAGTGGTACCTCGAAGGAGGCATTTCATTTGTAGATTCATCTCAGATAGCAATTACGTTCCTCCTCTGCGTCCCAATACATCTTTGTCTCACTGGCGATAACCAGACCAGAACAATCCGCGTTTCGTTAGCTGCGTTCAATTCATTGTCCTTATATGTAAATGCATAAAATGAAATGCCGCTCTTTCAGGACAAACTGCAAGGATAAAACCCACAGGCCCTTATTGTATACTTCAAGAAACCTAGACGACGATGATGAATTAAATCTAGCAACTTTCACATCAAATGGTGTAAATGGCCACATCTGATGGTCAAGACAGGCATTAAATTTACGTGAGGGCACGTATTTTAATTTCTCATCACGCATCACGTCCGCCCATTTGGCCAGAATTATCGCACCATATGTAGCCTTGCCACTAAATGGTGCCACGCGATATGCATATTGGGTTTTATAGTTTCAATTGAGTCGTTTCACTTTGCTGTTTCTTTTTTTTTAAATTGTCAATCTATCTTTTATACCTTTCACCGCATTCTGTATAGCTATATAGTGCGAGCCAAAAAAAAACAAAATAATAAACGAAGCAACGAAACAAAGTATAATAGCGGAGGGATTTGAAAAATGAATTGATTTCGGAAACCGGAGGTTGTGGATTTTACGCGGATGTCCCCCTCCGTATTTTCGTAATCAATGATTTGTTATTCAATTTTTGTACATATTAGGCATTTCGCTAAACATTTTATTAGGACGCTATATATATATGCCTGTTATCATTAATCTACGTACAGTATATACCAAAGGCTATTTGACTCCATTGTGTGAATATATAGGCCCGCCAGTTAAAAGGGAATGGATGTTGTTTGTCTAACCCGGCACACTCCTCATATCGTATCTGACTTGACACCTCCGGTAAGGCCGCTATATAGTCACTTGTACATAGAAAATCTAGCGCACCATCCTAATGCCGTTCGCATAAAAAGAAGAAAAAGAAAAACGTGCTGCGTGTTCAGCATAACACAAACAAGATTCATCAGGTTTTTATGATCGACGATGGAAAAGGTGGTCTGCGGTTGTGCGTCGAGCGATTAATCAGGAATGTCTTTATATGAAAGCAGCCCATGATTGTTTACGTCATAAAAAAAAAAGACAGATGACTTGCGACGTGAAGCACGTCAGAAGAATGTCGTTGATAAAACATGGCATTCTTTTCTCGTTTGGTTTCATGCTATAGCAAGATTGAAAATCCAAAATAAATGATTGTTTGTTGTATATTGAGAAGAAGGGCTCATTGATGAGCGCAAGTGATCCACGACCTATCTTTCGATTACGAACAACAACAGCAAATGAAATTCTATGTGGGATTCGAATCTTTAGCCACAGAAATCAATGAGACATAACAAGGAAATTCGTTGTGGCATTCCTGATGGACAGCAAAATGTGATGGCACGCAAGAATAAAACACTGTCGATATTTCATGGCTGCCAAAAAAATATTTGTTTTTGGTTTTGCTTTCTCCAGAGTCTGAAGGACATGACGGATAAATATATCAACGCTAAAACGAAAAGCAGGCCAGCAAAAACAAAAACAAAAAAGAGGGGAGAATACCCGTCAACAGTTAATAGCGGCTAATGCGCGTGACACCACCCTACTGCGCCTTGTGCCGTCCCTTCGATTGGCATTCAAAAATAGGTTTGTCCCCCACAACAGACAACAAACAGACGTCTCGAGTCAGCAACACGAGCCGAACAACGGCCGTCAATCACACGCAGGAAATATAAGGACCACACGTGTCAAAAGCGATGTGTAGGTTTCAAGTTTGGCCCCAACATTCCGCCTTTTGAATTTTGGAACTTGTGCAATTTAACTTTACTTCATTCAAATACGTGTTGAAAACAGGGCCCTTTAAAAATTCTTTTAATCTTTTAGTTTGTCTATGTGTACATTGCCATGATGGCCACCGAGAAGGCAATCAGCAGGGATGACACCTCGGAGAGTCGTCCAAACATCGTGATCGATGGTCTATAGAGAGAATGCTTGGCTGTCAAAGATCGATTTCCATCATGAGATGTGTTCGATTGAATCAGTGGCACGAAATTGAATCAAAGATGAGACAACGCGCCAATTTATCAAAGCGGTTGATCAATCCTGCCAGATATCTACGTTTCATTCTTTTGCACATGTATATATATGATGAAATCGTGTATAGATTGCAAACCTTTTGCTTCCCAGTATATTTAACGCATTATTTCAAACTGAAATGGCACAGCCACATCAGTTTGGCAATCGATAGCAATAAAGGTAGATGTATAAGATTGTAGACTACACAAAGATATGCGGCTATTAAATCAAGGTGCTGACTTGTATATGGATGGTCGCCAGAAGCAAAACGCTGTTTGTCTCTTATATCAAACAAAGCGCACGGCAACATATCGAAAACGATATAGCAAAAAGGAAGTGCTTTTTTTCTTTCTTGTCTTTGGAATTAAGTATTATAAGATGGTACGTATAAAGGCTATATATATAGAAATCTAGTACATGCCTTTGGCTTGGCTGCAAATCGGAAATGACCCGGAAGAGTAAAAAAGCAAGAGAGAAAGAAAAAAAGGCTACCGTATTTGTTCTGTCTCTTTTAGGTCATCAATAGAACTGACGATAAACATCACGAACTAAAGTCGACAACAATTCTTTCTTTTGATGTTTTTCTGGGGAGGGGATAATGTAATACGAGGACCTATATTGCTTGATTAAGAGCCAAAAAAGAAAAGAAAAGAATGCAGGAATGTGGAACAAGAGACACAGCAAAAATAAGAAGAAATCAAATCATATATAATGGATATAAAAAGAGTGAATGGGGTGATTGTGAAATGGCGACTCAGTCACGGGAAAACAAATGGAGACGGCGCAGTTATGAAAAGTCCCTACCGTTTGAGAACGAATGTTGGCCGGGGGTGACGTTATTTCGGACGATCGGCTAAATATATAGATATATACCGGTTTCCGGCGTAGTTGGCAATCTGGAATACATAAAATATCCATTATCTACCATGCGGCAAAGGCCAACAACGAACGAAGAGGAGGTTGGGGGAGGGCGATGTCAAGAAGTTGAAAGCACATAACAGCGTCTATACACAACAGCCGTTTGTGTATAGGCTATACATGTCGATGCCATTTGGCATCGGATTTCTCAAGACTTATTGTCGGGATTCCCCCGTAGAACAAATTTCGTAAACAGCACCGCCACCATCATTGCCAGCAACATTTTGTTTTAGTTTTTTTTCTTCTTTTTTTTCTTTTTTTATAGAAAAAAAAAACGAAATAAAGAGAAAATAAAAAAATAGTTTTTGATTTTCATGGAATTTCACCAATGCTCAATTCTAAACAAAACTGCACGGAACAATAAAATTGCAGGACAAATTGCACATTCGACAATGTGCTGAGGAGAGGTGTATAAAGTATATAGCCTACTCGGGTTTTCTGGCAAAGCTGTACATTCGGCAATGAATGCTTGAAGGATTCAGAGTTTTAATAATGAACGATTGTTGTTATATAAGTACTGCTGTATATACATACATTCGTCTGAAAAGGATATATATATATGTATTACGGCTGTATAGAGCGTGCGCTCTGTTCGTGAACAATTGATAGATGCACATCCTCCGGCAGAGGAAATAGCGAGCATCCTATTGTCTCTTTATTGGAGAGGATTTGTGCTCTAAAAATAGCCATTAGCCTTGAAGGCACGTAGAGGGAATATCGACAAAAACCCAACTGAGATGCAACTGAGATGGAAGAATGCCGATATACAGACAAATCGTCAAATGAGCAAAGGAAATTCAAGAAAATTGCTGTCCGTTAAGTTGTATACGACGTTTTTCATGGCGATATACAGCACCAGCACGCTTTTATGTCAATCACACAAGAGTTATGGCAACGTGGGATTTTTAAAAGGCGTTCTTGGTGGTCGGAATCAAATGACCAACAACGACGATGAAAGCCAACAGGCCAATCAAATTCAAAACGAATCTTCATTTAAGGAGATTGACTAGAACTTGTGTGCCAAGAAGACCACCACATGTGTGCTGATGGATCGACGGCGCTATCAAATTGGCCGATTTGGATGATTGCATTCACACCCAAAAGTCCTTTAAACATTCGTTTTTAAGCGCCTTGAAAACAACAAAAAAAAACTCTTTCAAGACCGACTCGCGTTTCAAAACGAAATGAGCAGACGGCGAGCATGGGGGGAACGAACGGCACATAGGCGTGTCCGCAACGGAGCTTAATAAGGACTTAATTGGCCCTCGCTCTGACCGTATCTGCATAGCGCTCTAATCTCGTACACACAGCACAGAAAGACATATAAGCTTCAACATAAAATGGCCATCAAAAATGAAATATTGAAACGATAATGGACCGTGTAAGTTGGCACATTGCAGTTCTTCTATATCTATATATATACGTACGTATATATATATAGGAGTCGTACGTATATACATTTACTGTACATACTGCATAGCCTATATATTATAGTATATATAGCCTACATCTACGTATATATGAAGTGATGAAGGATGGAATTCTGACCTGCAACGGGACTGGCGATAGGCGCTGGATAAGTGACGGCCGACGACAGGTAGACGGGCCTGTAATGCGCCAGAATGGCCGGCTCCAGGGCTGACGCGGTGACGTAAGGAAGAGGTTTGACCAGGAAACGCTGCGATGGTTGGCTGGCAGTCGTCCATCCGTAACGGCGTGTCGTGGCGGTCATCAACGTCCCGCCGGCCAACAGGACGCCGTACGAAACGCACTGAGTAACGGACGCGCAGAAGAGGATAACCCAGCCCCATCCCGATTCAGGATAATAATGAAGCTTCAACGTTCGCAATTCTCGCGCCGTTCGGGCGAACGCCTAACCAAGTAACGTTCAATCGTTAGCAACAACAACAACAACAATACATTTCAATCGTTCCCGACTGCTGTGCCTCTCAATTGGGCCGTTGTTTAGTTCGGCGTCTGTTAAACAATGGCTCTACGATGTGGATACGTGCTGACCTGTCCATTGAACACGGAATGTGTGTAATATAAGACGTAGAATTTACGTCTTTAGATAGCTTATATAAAAGCCAACAGTTTGAATGAATAGGACTCTTGTTGATTTGTGACCGAACTTGCACCACCCACCCCCATCAAGTTGTTCTTTATCCTGTAGAATATACATAGAAAACAGACGAAGAAATGCTTCGCAGCACGTGCAGTTGTTTTGTTTTTTTTTACTCTCGGCGTGGGAGGTTGCAGTTTTGATGGTCATTTGGCACGAAGCCTAAATAATTTGGGTTTTGTCGTCAAACAACTCAATAAAATTCTCCGCCGACTAGGCTTACACACACACTTTTGAGACTGTTTGTTACCGTTGTCCGAACGGCGCCTTACAGTCGTTGACTCGTTTATTTGGCGTGTGCAACTACATTCTTTTCTTTTTTGTGGGGAAGGAGGCAATCGATCCGTATACGTATAGGCTACGTACTACTATACACAAGTCGTGACTGTGCGGTGTCTGGCCCGTCTATATAAACGAAATAGTCGGATACGCCCCGTGCGCTCTCTTGTTTTCTTCCATTACGAACGAAAAATGAGGGGCGAATAAGAATGAATTAAAACACACACAAGTATTGCAGCGAAAATAAAAAAAAGAAATGCGAGGATGAAGAATGAACGCACAATTAGTGCTGCCTGATGGCGGATGAGAAATCGTCAGCCAAATAAAGGCACAAAGTGCGGCTTTAATTGGGCGGTGAGTGTGGGTGCAACGTCACAAGCCGGACGGCGCCGCAATCAAATGGATGGACAAAATAAACCAATGACCGACGTCGTCTGTGTTTGAAATGAAAACAAAACGCAATCGATAGACCCCAAAAAAACAAAAAACAAACAAAACAAAGAAGAAGAGGCTTCCACTTGACGGCCGTGTTAACGCACAACTATACATTGCCATTCGAAGGCTCAAAGAGGATGAGACTTCATTATTCACGCAAAATTGCGGCATTTCCTTTTTTTTTTTTCAATTAACGACGAAGCCCAAAAAAGGTTTTGTCCGCGTCTTTTGTTATACAGACGTGGAAAACAATCTGTTTCGGCTTTTTCTTCTTTCTCTTTTGTCTCTTTTGTTTTGGTTGGTAGAGGGCAATTCTTATGTAGATGTACGTATATAGTGTGTAGCCTACACATCAAAAGGGATAGCAAAGAAATATGCGCTATGTTGGTCTGTCCACTCGTCCGCTGTGCGGCAGGTTCGGTGGCCTACACAAGAGATGGGAATCCAGCATAATTGATGGTATGCAAAGTAGGGCCACATTTTCAGTCGTATATAGCCTCTCCGTTGCAAAGTGGTTTGGTATGAACTGTATAGACAATAGACCTAGTAGTTCGTTTGTCATCGATGTTCTTTCTTTCTCTCTCACTCTCACTTCTCGTTTTCCATGGGCCTCTTCCTGCATAGCGATTTTGTTCTTTTAATTTAATGGAAAGTTAAATGTCGTAGCCAAATAATCGAAAGTGTCTGGCACCGGTGGTCGGTTATTTGATGTGACGACGTGATTATATTCGATGTGTATACGTCAACTCCATCACGTCCAAATGTGAAACTCGTGTCTTGACTTTCGACTTTTCAAACACGCACACACAAACGAGTTTAACGATAAAACATCGGTGCTAATTATCATTTGAAGTATAACGACGCCAAAGGGTCGCACTTTCTTTTAATCTTATATTTTTCCCTTTTATACATCTCTTTCATATATAGGGTTCAATTCAAAATCTACATACGCATTCTGCTATCCCTGTTTGATTTGGCCACATCTTTTGGACATAAACGTCGAACGGATGCATGAGATTGCCAATCGTTATAAGAACATAAGGTCGGCCACGAGCATAATCAAACGTTACAAAACCATCATCAAAAGGCGGCTAGATAATAATAATCAAAACAAAATGAAACTTTGCCTGGATTTTGTCTTTGGATGTCAGCGCGTTTTGAGCGATGGCCGGTGAGTTTGCAGAGTGGGCGCTCGTTACGGACGGATGTTGACCAACTTCGCTCTTGCATCGCCTCAGCTCGAAGTTGGTCTTGGCCGGCAGCGGACGTGGGTCTTCGAAACTGGCCCGTCTCACCCGACATTGGGCCGGCAATGCGACGCCTGTCTCAACCGCTGGCGCTGGAATGCATGTGGTCACTAGACTGGGTCCGTCACTTGTTTCTTGACCAGCGTCATCGTCGGGCTCTTGCCAAGTCAAACGGATGGTCCGGCCACCCACGACCGACTTTGCTTTGCACGGACGTGCAGGACGACGGTTTGCATCCGATATCGTTTTCTCCGTCCTCTTTCGCACCGTCCTCCTTGGCCGCTTGGGTTCCTTCAACGTTCTGCAGTGACGTTTCCATATCAAAACAGGATGGCAATTCATCAAATCAAGATTCGAATGATTATATAGCCGCCAGAGTAGTTTGAGACGCTTTCAACTTGGTTTAGAATCGGTGCCTGTTATTATTAGCTTACACGTTCTTTTATTATGCAAGACCTGGGGACTTGACCCCTGCCGTATTATGTCCCTATTTCGTGTATATAGACTATATGTAGCCTACGTTAACGAATTGGCTGGAAAAAATTAAATAGGTAAAAGAATACGGTAGATCTATCTTATATACATATAAGATAGATACGCTTTTCATTTATATATTCTAACCAGCCTCATTTTGCTCAACCGGATTATAACAAGCCGGTAGGCTGAATCGCAGTTTAACAAAACGGGACTTTTGCAGCTTCTCTTTCTCCTAAATTTGTTTTTTCTTTAAAAAATAGTCAAATGTATTCTGCTGTTTCTATATCTATATATTTGTTCTCCTTTTTGCCGTGTCTTCGCTCACATCTATTTACGTAGATGCATATTGGTTATATGGCGCTAAACAATTTTGGTCAGGCATCGAACGGCTCGTGTTAGTCATCGCCATTCGGTGAATTGTCGATTGTTTTTTTTGCCGATTTGTTGTTTACGTCCGCGCTGTTGTTGCGGTTTACGATAGTGAAAAGAACAACATCAAACAGAGAAGAAAACAAAGGAAGCTCGTCATGCTGAGTAATGCGCTACAACAGCATCTCGCCCATTGCATCCTGCCTGGCAGTTGCTGTTTTTCTCGACGAAACAAAAGCGAACGATGAGCAGCTTTGCATCAACGGCTTCGCTGGCGGCTGTTTTCAACGTTCAATTTCCAGGAGGAGAACAACAAAGCCGCACAAGAAATGACGAAACATTTTACGCATACGAATAGCTACGTAGTCTATAGCCTACACACACGAATCTTATTTGAGTCAACTTAAACAAAAGGACTTTGAACGCGCAGAGAACCGCCATAGTCTTCCCTCGCTCACTCGTTGATGTAATAACACCCCGCCTAAGGACTTTTTCGTTTTTGCCCAGCCCACGAACGTTTATATATCGCTGCATTTTGATCTTTTTTCTCTTTTGAGCCTTTCACGCAAAGACTATATAGGATCTATCGTTCACCTTCTGACACGGACACAGCGGCACGATGAAACCGCCAGTTGCCGAGTTACCGAGTTGCCGAGTTGCCGATAATAACTGTCTAATCTATACTGTTCCATCAGATTGTCTATACGCATCAGTCTATACGCCATTCGCCTCCAACAAGATGACGTGAGAATATATGGCGTCTGCCTTGCGTGAAGCGACGCGACACCAACAAAATGATTGTAGCCCTGAACGCTTTTACTATATCGACGCAAAAGCTCTGGCTGGACGTCGACTCTACACAACTCTTGCGTCAGGTGAATTATTCAACAGGCTGCGTCTCCCAATCCCTTAGCCCACACACGCACACTTGAAAAACAAGGACGCAGTCGGACGCAGTATCGACCCAAAACATTGAAACGCGTCACTGAAACTCTAAATACCGAACACATTTCGAGTAGATAGACTACAGTAAAAATAGAATGCCTTTGAATTTCAAAAAAATAAATAAATAAAAGAAATCAATCAAAGAAAAAGAAATGAAAAACGTACGACGTGGCAGCGGAGGTCAGTCACCCCTGTTGTCGAATTGAAGCTGACAGGAGGTGCTGAGACGCCGCTGGTGTGAGGTAACCAACCGAACAAGCCACAAGTCGAAGACAAGAGCTGGGGGTTCTTCTTCTGGCCGGCCATTCACGGACAATTCGAATACGGAAGAACCAAAACAAAAAACACCACTGACGATCTAATGCGTGAATTCACTTGTGTTTTCGATTTTATTATTATTATAAAAAAAAAAACCAAAAAAACACTTTGATTTAGTATAGGGTTTAGCGAGCCGTCAAACTCATTGCATCATCTCGTTCGCACTGGAAATAATCGAGGACGGGACCCTTGACTGGATCAGGACAATGCACTGATGCGACTGACATGTACAGTCAGCGAATAATATCACAGGGTGGAGAGATTTAAAAAAAATGCAAAATAATCAGATCCGGCGGATGTTCAGACACGTCTGCGGATGGCGGGAGCGTTTCAAATTTGAAATCGAACGACCCGCACAGATTGAACTAGCTATACGAAGTGATGGCGAACGAAAACTGACGAGAGTTCTCTGTGTAATTGCTGGATGATTTCATCAAAATCAGATCATCGTCGGAGGTCTAATGACAATCAGCGGCCAGAGCAAAAAGAGAGCAGCCAGTCCAGCTAGTTGCTCTACTTTCCAGCCACTGCCTCTCTTTATAAATATTCCCCGTCTTTCCTCTCTCTCTTTCTCTTTCTTTCTATCTCTCTCTTCTCGTTGTTTTTTTCTTTCTTGTGTTGCACTACTACAGACGATGGCCAAGACCGGCTGACACGACAGTTTACATTACACAGCGAAACACGGCGACGAGCAATCGACGCTCGTGCTGCCTCTTGCCTCTTTACCGTTATCCTTTCCTGTATAACTGCACTGATGATGATTATGATTGCCGCTTTAGTCGCTACAAGGCCGTCTACTCTTTTTTGTTTTCGTTTTTCTTTTAATTTTTCCTTTTTTTTCACATGTCGTGGAAGAAAATTGCAATGCCACTCGCGATCTTTCCCCCCCTTTGCTCTTACGTATATTATCCACAACACATTTATAGCTATTGTTACTTCATAGCTGCCGGTCGGAGCCGAAATTCGGTTTGGTAATAGGAGGCTGTATATACCAGCGTGCCACTTTGTTGGTGTTTTGCATAAAAAAGAAAAACACAAAACTGTCAAAGGTAAGAGAGATAAAAGTCAGGCGTGTCAACAGATTGGATTGGAGAAAGAAGTGGAGCGAAACGTGATGCCTCACTTGGATCGTCGTTCACTTTGGCGTCTCATTGCTATTGACGCTGCTGCTGTATATAATGTCAACACGCACCCCGGCCTTCATTCTGTGTTTGCCTTTCGTTTTGTTTAAGCTTCACCCCGATCGGTTTTATTTTTTTTCGTCCACGTTCGTCTCTCTTTTGAAGACGTGAAGACGAGCGCTGAATTCGCAATTTAGACCTTTTTCCTTATGACGCAAGTGCCGCCCGTTTCTTGAGGCGCTTCATTTTTTTGAAGTGGACTCGCTGGATAGCACCGCACTTGGAATATCATACACGAACTTTAATCATTGTACACCTATGCATAAAAGTGGAACACTTGGTCCGCGGAATGATGGCGAAACAAACAATAATCGACGTCCTCCCCCTCCCCACACACACACACAAAAAACAGAAACAAAAAAACAAAAACAACTTCAACTTTCTTGCTGATGTTGGAGTGTGTACGTGCAAGAAGCGGCCGCACCGCTGCACGGTTGATAGTCGACTGGCCGTGTCACCGCTACGTCCTTGTCTCTCACGCAAAACAAACTGAACGCAGGGAGAGAGTCAGCCTCATGTGTGTGTAGTGCAAGAAAGCGAGTAAGCAAAAAGGAGAAGGGACAAGTCTAAAGAAAAAAAAAAATAAAAGGAAAATAAAGAGAGAGAGAGAGAGAGAGTTGGAAAGAGAAGGAGATGATGCTGCACGAGAGAGATCAACTCCCGCGTCCCGCCTACTTGCCGGAGAGTTAAAAAGAAACAGCGTCGCCATATTCCAACGTCCTTCGCATACAACTGCGTCTTTTTTCTTGTTGGGATTGTTTGGTTTTTTGTTTTGTTTGGTTTTTTGCTTTAGAACACGCGGCCAAGTTTTTCTTGTTTGGCTTTCGATATGTCGGCGGCTGTCTTGTTGCGTTGCCATTGTCTTTTGTGCAACTTGCTTGCGAATTAGCTTCTTCATTTTCCAATCGACTTTGTTGACATCCAAAACCAAGAGCTGATGCTGACGCTGCTGTGTGTATATAGCATCAGTGTGACGCAACGTCGCATTAGTTGGCCAGTCTTTATAACGAGACTGAATGTATCTATATCAGACCTACCTTTTGATTTCCGTTGGATTGCACTTCAAGGCGGTTGCATTCTTCCCCTTTTGTTTGCTCTTTTTCGCCACAGTTGTTGTTTTGTTTGGTTGTCATCGGCCGGGGCTCTGAGCATCGAAAGAAAAAAAAACAAACAAAATGGACGGCCAAACGGGGGGAAATGGGCCGTTGATGGCCTGGCCGACAAACATCAATCTGATCGTAAAAACAAAAAGCTGTATGGCCAAACCATAGTTATAAGCACATAGACCCAATGGCGCAGCACATAATATAATATAGACCCGTAGACCTTAAGCGAATCATGGCAGGAAAGCTGGAGATGAAGAAGAAAGAAAAAAAGCCGGTCGTCAACGCTCGAGCGAAAAGCCGCGGCCAATATCGAGCCGGAAATGCTTGCAAATGAAATCGAAAACGATGACGAAAAATAGAAAAGAATGTCGCAAAAAGTTAGGCAAAGGATCATCCGCTATTGGAAATATGGTCGTACGCATCACAGCTGGTTCTTGCTCTGTCCAGCAGTCGAAATCGCTGACCATTCTTATTATTATTATGTACTATATAGACGGAAGAAGAAAAGAAGAAGAAACATCTTCGGCCATATTTAGTCTATGCCAATAACATCTAGATAGTATACGTTGAAGCCCATCATTAGCAGTTATAGATCCAGAGGCCAGCTATAGTTCTATGGCATTGGCACACGTGGCACGTTATACGGATATATCTAATGATGATGCCAGTTGGAAGTCGTTGCTGATGAAGGACGACTGAGATCCCAGTTCATGCCCGTCCATCAAGGCATCATTTTTGTTTTTTCAAGGGACAGATATAGAAAGAGAAGCTCAATGTTTTTTTTTTTTTTGTGAAACATATGATGTGAACAGTAGGAGTTTGAATGTATATGATATGCCATACACATTTGTTTTTTGTTTTTCAAAAGTTATTTGATGCCAGGCAACTTGCCGGCCTAAGAGCCAGCCCCCGTTCAAGGAACGATACAGATTGTCAATTAAAGGACGTAGCACGTGAAACGTATTGTCATGGCCAAGCCAATCGGCGAGGCAAAGCTAAACGACGCCATCTTTCATACGATTGGCATCCAAATGAACAATCGTCCAAGACCTGCGACGTTTTTATATACGGGCCGATTATCAATGCCCACCTCTCGTCTATATATAATACTGTGCGGAATACATCGAAAAAGAAAAAAAAAAACAGTTTCAAAGATGACCAAAGTGTGGTCGGAAATGAGGTCAAACTTAAAGGCTGGTGCATTGGTCGTGCAATGATCAAGTGGCCGTGCAGATTGGTGCCGAGAGTCAACCGTCAGACTTTCGCCTGATCAAGTCGCAATAGACAGAAGCCAACGCTTTCAGATTGTCGGTGACTTATTACTTATATAACATTGCCCGCCATGCCAACGAGGGATGACGCGTGCTCGGCAATGTCCCAAATTAATGTCGCAAGTGTATATCGCCAACACAAGAAACTGCGAGAGATTTCAACTCGAGCAAGACCACCTTTCGTTGAGGGCGTGCTGCCAGTGTCGCTATACAGCACATGATTTCATTTTTTGTGAAATTAGTTTTCAAAATTTTCATTTAGGAGTGAGCGAGACTAGTAGGCAGCCATCGCCCGTGTCTATTGAAATGCACGTGGAAAGAAAAGAAAAAAAAGGGGGGCGAATGAATAAATGCCTGTGCGTGATAACGGCCACCGCCGCCACATGACGTCCTTCCATATACCATTTACGTCTTGCGGACTTTTCTTGCACACAAAAAAAAAACAAAGAAAAAGAAAAAAAAAAAGAGAATATGCAATTCTTCTCTGGCCTTTTACGGGCCTGTGTTTTTTCTCATTTATTTTTATGTATGCAAAATATTGTGTTGATTGTTTGCCGTTCTTTTCATTCGCTTATTCTGTGCCAATGAACAATGTGTTATGGACTATATAGTCTATATAATATAGAAGAGCATTTTGGCGGCCCAATCAAGCAGCAGTGAAACAAATTAAAAATCAAACACCAACCACCCGTAGAGAGAAAGAAACTAATATTCTACTATATATAAGGTTATAGCATTTGCGCTTTTTATGGTGGGGGGGGGCTTCGTTTAACCGCTGACCGAACGCATTTTCATCCCCATTTCGATGATGATTGTATGTATAGATTCGAAAAACATCAAAAACACTTTTTGGCCATCTGCTTTGCCAACGATTTCCAGTGTGTGATGATGATTGTATTTGATACATCAAATGAAAAACGGCCAGGTCGTGCGACCCATTTTCATTGTGTCCCCCATTTTGTTTAGTTTTTTTATATTTCCCTTTGCATTCGTCATTTGCTTTGGCCAAACGCATTCGACTTTAGAGTTATATATGCCTTTAATAGTGTGCATGACACGGGTGTGATGTGTGTGTGGGGTGGGGCCACGTTGATATCATTGCTGGCGTCCAAACGTTTTATAGCAGTCGGCCAAAGTGGTGAAGGTCCGATCGCGCCATTCCGCTGACAGCGCAAACGGACCTTTTCGACAAGAGGAGGATGGCTGTTTGCGCTAGTCTAAACTATTCGTCAACGACCCCATTGCTAATGAAATTGTATCACCGTGTATATAACTGTATATATGACAGTATATACGTCCTATTTTCACTTGAACAGCATCTGTTCGCTGCATCCGGGTCTGCAGAAAATGCAATTGAAAGGCTTGCCTTTTCAGTCCAGCACAGTTCAATGGCGGTCGGAAGCAAGCTGCACGAACGGATGCAACCGACAAGATAAATAAGCCAACGTGAAAATATCTAAAGTTCAAAGTTGGTGAGAGAGAACAACTAAAAATGGATAGGCTCTATCGATCGCTTTTTCTTTTTTCATGCTATTTCTCCAAGCGCTGGCTGTTTTCAAAACATATCGCATTGTATAGGTTTAACCGCAGCGTATCGATAGAGCCGCATGGGCCATTCGGTGTCAACAACATCACGGCCAGCAAGTCGCCGAACTGCGCAGTCTGTCAACCGATTTTTTTTTTTCTTTTTCTTCCTCTTCCCTCTTTCCTCGTGAGAGAGAAAGAGAACCGAAATCCTCGAAATGGTTTGGCAGTTAAACGCAAGTTGTTGGACGACCTCTTTTTCAATTTTTCAATTTTTTTGTTGTTGCAACAGACAAGAAAGAAAAGTCACTCATAAAACATTTTAAACAAAAATTGTGCTGCGGGAAAAATATTTAAAAATATATATATAAATATATCTGTATGGAGGAGGAGGGGAGGGGAGAGAATTGACGGTGGCAGAATGAGGTTAAGCAACAGTTGAAGAGAAAGTAGCATAAATAAAAGGAGATAAACAGGCATGAAGAAAAGAAAATGGTCTTTTTCTGTTTCTCCTTTCGACTTCTTTGTTTTTCACCATTTGATTATATGCGTTAAATATTCTTGAATTGACTTCATCATGTCTAAATGCTCTATAGATACGTTCGTTTTTTTGTTTTTTTGTGCAAGGGAATGTGACCGTGTGTGTGTTTATAGCCAATCTTAATAGTGACGTGTGAAATTCTATCGAGTTTAGCATCACGGCCGCTGGCTAAACTATTTGGCCTGACTACCGAAACTGTGGGGTCTGACATTTCAACTATAAATACAAACGTTTTTGATTTTTTAAAAACAACTAAAAGGGAAGAGCCAACACAGGCCACATAGAAATGACGAAAGCTTTCGTTCGTGATCCAGTTATTTATTTATCTTTCGGTGTATATACGTATATTTTCACTTGATTTATTTCGGCTATTTTCATTCCCTTTTGGCTTTGTTTTGTTTATTGTCTTTTGTTTTTTTTTCTATATGTTGAGTTGTTGCTGTTCATCTTCTTCTTTTCCTTCTGGTTAGGTCAGGTCGTCGGCCCAGGAATCTGTTAGCGCTTCGTGTGTATGCCATCAGTTGTGTATGTGTTGCATGCTGCCTCCCGCTCTATTTGTGTGGCGTGTATTTGATGTTTATTTTCGTCTGTTTCCAAGCACTTTCCTATCTACATCTAGATGCTCATCATCCTATTTTTTCTTCAGTTTTTTTTTTTTCATTTTGCTTTTGTTTTCAAACTCATTTAGATCGATTATCTAATAGACCTTGTTGTTCTTCCCCCTTCAGTCCCGTCTAAAGAGAACACAGGGCCCTTTCGCTTGACGGAGGATCGACGGCCCGTTGCGAATCCCAACTCTGCGTGGCAAATGGAGGAATGCGCATTTTAATTTCTGCTTCAAGTTCTTGTCAAGAGGAGACATCAGACTGTCAGCACCAACACAGAAGGCATCGCTTATACTCTGCTGGATCAAGTCGACCGACAGTTGTAAATCAAACGCCCCTGTTTTCTTTCTCTCTTTTTGTGTTCAGTGTTCAGTTTGAAGCCAAAAAAAAAATGAAATGAAACTAAAAGAAAGAAAATGAAGGAAATGGAATGCGACTGCAAATGTAGTCTGCCCACTTTAGGGACACGATAGCAGATTTTTCTATTATCTCGAGAGAACTTAATCTTTCGTATACGTGACGCTGGCATCGCACACTTTATCCCGTGCCATATCACCCCCTGAATGGAATTATATAAGCCAAGCGTGCGCCCTATGAGTTCTTAAGAGTGCTTTATGACATAAATCATCAAGAAAGCTCACCACCCTTTTTTCCCCCCACTTTTTCTTTTTTCAAAGAATTTTCTCAGAGTTGCTGTGCCAGTCGAGTGTCGAGCGATGAATTAAAGAATTCCGGCGGACTTGTTCAATCAGCAAAAAATAACACAAAAAAACAAACAAAAGTGTTGCTGACTTGTAGGGAATGTTATCGATTGCGTGTGTGTCCCTCCCGCTGCTGGTAATAGCTTCTAATCATTTCAATCAATAGTTGGAAAGCGATGGACATGGCACGCAAAACCACCTTTCCGCCCCCATATTAGCCGCACCAAAAGGGTGTGGTCACCGAAATAGCTCTAAATTGGTGTTACGCTATCGCTGCATTTAATATATACCTCTAGAAGTCGATCTTTTCTTTTCTTTTTGTATGCTGTGTGTGTGTCTATTTTTAAATGTCCTTTTGTTCCATTTGACGAAATACAAAAGTTGCCCTAAGCGGCGGTGCTTAAGGCCTTTGTCGGCGGGGACTGTTGAAACATAATTGGCCGGTTCTAGAGAAGAGAAATGGAAAGGGGCTATATAGCAAAGAAAATGACACCAATGATGGTGGTGACGTCATCAGATTCAAGTTCAGATTGACCATGAGCGTATATAGGAGTCAAAGAAGGAGAAAGGCGAGCCAACGTGTTTCCATGTCTATACACAAATAAACATGAGCAGGTAAAAATCATTTCGAAAACAGGAATTCGGTTGGATGAGTTTGATTGTTGCTGGTTTTATTAGACTACACTGCGGCAAACGACACTCGAGCCCCGTCAACGGCCATCCAAAAATGTCAACTGTCAATGACGTTGTGATCTATTTGGCTGTTCTTTCACATGGAAGAATCGGCTTTTTTTCCCAAAATAATATTATGATCGACGGTCAGCGCGTAACGGCTGCCAATTGCAATTGAGATATAAGAATGGGGCCATTTTTCAAAGCCAAAAAAGAAAAGCCTAACCTAACCATATGTATATATATACTGTATAAGTCAACACGTTTCGGACGCAATCGGACGCAATCGCCACCATTTGCTTTATGTGAATGACTCACCGCTTGGCTGTAGAAAGAGGACATGACAGCTGGTCAAGTGGAAATGGTCATTTGAATCAACCGAACGACGGCATCACCTTAATGGTTTGAATATAGTTAATGGTTTAATTCATTATATAGGCGCACAATTGAGGCGTCGCAAATACAGCCGAGGAAAGAGAAGAATGCCAACGAGGTATACCGCGGTATATACCGACCTTGATGTGTACTAAATGCAAACGATTTTGATTGGCAATAAACACAGTCGACTTTCGCTCCCTTTCATCATTGGGATTTCCATCTTGTCTATAGATGCGCGCACGCTCATCTCCCGTCCATTCTCTCAAACGAAATCTATAAGGGACCGTGATGTATAATAACGAGTTGAATCAAAGACACTCAAGTAATGGCAGAGGTTGCAAAGAGACGAGGAAAGGGAAATGGCCAAAAAATTGCCACGCAACCAATGACAAGCGACCAATCTGGAGTGATCATAAAAATCGACAAAAAGGCGAACGGCCAACCCTTTTTTTATTTTTTATGTTGTTCATAAAAACACCAGGAGAAATAAAAAAGAAAAAAAAAAAACACAATTTGACGATGGAATTAAATGTTGTAACGTCTTTGCAGTTATTTCCGAAATGTTATGCAGGTTCGGCCGAACATTTTTATCTTCGTTTCCAAATTGAATTCAAAAGTTTCCCTTTTTTGGGGGTTTGAGTTTGAAAAAGGAAAGAAAAAAGAAAAAAAAGTTGCATGTCGGTTGCACTCGACCGATATATCATGAGATATTGTCAGTTGCTGCTGGCCCGTTTCACTTTGTGTTTGTGAAAGCTTTAACGGTGAAATATATATGCGGCAGCTAGAGACTAGAGAGACACTGTAGATGGCGATACTTAGCTTTGATGTGTTTGGTTTGTGTGCCCTACGAATTTTGAAGCCAGCAAAATTGCAAGTCACTCGTCGATCCGTAATGCATATTTTTTTTTTTAAAAGAAAAGGGGGAATTTTGAAGTGACAAACACTTTGATTTAAATATTGCAGTGAATTTCAATCGAGAAAGATGGCGGGGGAATTTCAAACTGAACACGGTGATGCGGTACAAACGTCAGCAATTATTTATACGGCCCCAGCGTGAGCTGTTGAAAGTTGAATTCTTATGTATAGCCTACGTGTGTGATCGACCAGCATGACCTGTCAAATAACCCACAAACTTTTAGAAAAGAAAAAAACACAAAAAATGCAAATCACTTCCCATTTCGCATGAAATTGTTCAACACAACCGTCGTCTTTTTTTTCGTTTTTTTCGTTTTGTTTTCGAGTCGTGACAGCCCAAAAGGTCGAATTTTGTTAGTCTGAATATATAGAACGACAGACAACAGACCGTTTGAAACCGGACCACGAAAAGCGAGGGTAACTTTGCTCTTTTTTTTGTCTCCTTTTTTCTTTCGTTTTACGACTTTGATTGATAATGAGTGCATTGATTTCTTTTTTTTCTTTTTTGGTTTTTAACAGAATAGGTTTCCAAGTATTTGATTATTATTCAAAGAGCGTCCTTGTTGTCTAGGCTCTCCGACTATGATATAGTGAAGACGGCCACCCAGTTTGTCGTCCTGTCAATATTTTCCTTCCACCCAAAAATAAAAAAAATAAAATAAATTGATGTATTTTTTCCCCCTTTCTTTATTCGTTACTCGTGCCGTCCCCGAATTCCCGAACGTTAGCAAACTGCTGGCCACAACTGTCGTCTGACACAAGAAAAAGAACCATCTTGCTATAGCGCTATATATACAAACGTGAGCTATTGACCTTTTTCTTTTATGTACCGTTGATTTTCGTTTTTCTATAAGCGTTCGCCATCCAACTGGGCGTATATACGTCTATATACTGTACATCTAAAGCTATATTTGCCAATTTAACGAGCAAGCTTCCGGGACGCATCTATCAAGATGGGTGGCACAGGCCGAAAGGTGGCCGCGGGCGCGCGTCATCCATCATATCCCTTTTCTTTCTTTTTGCTGTTCCACATTTAATAGTCTACACAACCAGCCGTCGTCCTCGGCCATCAATCCGTTCGAAAATTCGACGTCTGTTTGACCTCAACGGCTGCGAACTTTCTATACACCAAATACTTTATAAGTCTGTGTAGCGTATAGACTTACGGTATATATTGTCAACATGACGAATGGAAAAAAGGTCGATTGCAACCCCACCAAACATTGTTTGGTTGCAATCCATCAAGTGAGGGTCGGATTGGATCGGATCGGATCGGATCGGCCGTTTCTATATCTCAACTTGTTGTTAAATTCGTTGGTTGCGAGCGTTGCGAGAGTGTAGTGTGTCGCACATGTTCCATTTCGTCTATACCATCAACCTGCGAGGCTGCAATGAGCCAATCGGTCCCGAAAAGAAGATGACGTCAACACCCCTCCACCCGAGCCAGCCAGGGTGTCGATGACAACATTGTGGCCGTTTCACAATAACCATCACCGAGCGAACGCTTCACAGAAAACGGGACGGACCATAATAGACACACAGAGAAACTGAGTGAAATCTTCCCTTTGAAATTTGGACTTGTTATTCTGATTTTCGCTTTTGTTTTTTGTTTCTTTGCGTCCGTGTGTGCGTAAAACGTTTCATTAACCAGCCTTTAACTGTTGAATGTATTCGAAAAACGCAACTTGAATGGCTATACACTCGGCCACATCATCAGTGCGTTTGAAAAACAAACAAAAGAACGCGAGTGGCGAAAGGACAAACAGATTTTACGTGTTTGGATGCACGCGTCGTTCTTTCATTTATTTGTTACTTTTCGATTTGTTCTAGATGGCACACAAGGTCGTAAAGGACACCAAAGAAAGTTCCTGGCGCTGATTCGAACAGGGCGCGGTCCAGCCGTAACGTCTTTCGAACAAGGATGAATTCAACCTCTTCCCCGAAAAGGTTAGACAAGGTAAACAGGATTTGCGTCTCGCGCATAACATTAAGGCGGTGATCCCATTGTTGGAAAAAAAAGCACAACGTGAGTTTTATCAGTTCTACGGAGACTGTGCTGTCAGGGAGGCCGGGGCCACCGGTTTGCGGTGGCAGCAGGTGAATCCAGCTGGACAACGGACAGATTTGGTTTCACGTTACACGCAATAACGGCACGTCATCCATTTAGTTTTTAGAAACACGACAGATTTTTAGTTCATCTGTCGTTGGATCTCCTCCGCGCCCTTTATCTGCTGCGCAATGGTATAATATATAGTTATGCCAGCATGTCGGCAACTATATAGACCCCATCGTGTCGCGTGAGTGCCTCAAGCCCCTCAAGGCGTCACGTTTTTTGTTTGTTTTTGCTTTTTTTGAGGTTATTCCTTTCCGACATGGGACACACGCACCAAAAAGAAAAGCTCTATGCAAATAAGGGAGGAGCTAATCTTATTTGAATGTTTTAGTATTCATATGGGCGCATACGGTAAACGAATAATTGAATATCTATACAAATCCAAATTGGCCATGCAAATGCGGCATCAAGTTTCTATCTAGCTCACGTATAGTATAGGGGAACTGTATAAGTATAGACTAGCTCATTTTTATTATTCTAGACTCGTTTATTTCTCCCCCTGCCTCGACGAAAGTGTTGAGATCATTAGTCTTTATTGAGCCGGTTTGAACGCGTGACTTTGCGCGCAGCCGTTCTCCTCCCTGCAGCATAAGGCCTAGTACACAGAGACTACGGTATACCAAAAATGACACACAAAAGCAGGGCCAAACCTTTTGGCCTTGGCAATCTACAGAAACAGGATATAGATTATATAAATACACTATGCATATGTAAAAATGTAGAAATATATGCAAAACAAAATGAACGAACAAAAATAAAACAAAACAAAAACAACAAAAAAAACAAACAGGATTTAAAAGAGAGAGACCGGGCGGCGAGGGATCGATAAAAATGCTGGCCCCGTCCAAAAGACAAAGCCTTTGGCCTTTGCCAAAGAAGAGGAATTGCATCATCATCGTAAAGAAGTCGGAACATTTCTGAAATGCCATTTTCTTTTCGTTCTTCTTTTTGTGTGTGTGTGTGTTTTTGTGTGTGTTCTTTTTGAAATATAACAGGCCAGCAATGCCGGGCTTGTTAATGCAATTGTTGACTGGGAAGGCTTATACACATTCCAGGCGCAGCGCGCTAACAAGCCTGATGTATTACATCATCAGTCAGGGCGACCCATGATCGCCTCTTCACCATCCACCCCCTGCTGACTGGTCCCTCTATGCTCTTTTTATTCTCTCTGGCAATCTGAATAAATGATCCAGTTGGAATCGTCACCTTCCCAAACGTCTTCTTCTCCTTCTTCTTGTGATGGCCGTGCTGCTGGGGGGACGGGTGCCACGACGGAGGACCAAGTGCCGATATGTTTCCAGCAGTTGCACAGCATCAAATTGCACAGCATCAAACCGCACACGCACGATGCCATCAGTATAAGAATGTACTTTAATAGGCATCGCATATACTCTTTGAAGGGGCCATCTTTATCATCAAGTCACGTGCTCGTGGGGGTGTACTGGGTAACATCACGACCTGTCGTGATCCTGGCCGCATAGCCAATGAGGCGAGAGACGCATTTATTTTCAGAACGCGGAACTCCATCAAGTCGCGACCAAAAAGACTCGACGCGATTTTTGGCTTCTTTTTCTTTTCCGAACGATCGGTTTATATGCGCTGCTGTTTCGGCGTCATATCCCTGCTCAAGTGCTGACAGACGCCCGCTATTCAAGCCGCCCAGAGTAGGCGACGTGCTCCAGTTTACCAATTGTTTTGGGTTTTTTTTGTTTTTCTTTTATTCTTTCATTTTTCCGCAAAAGAGGGAGATATAAAATAAAAGAGCGGGTTTTTTACTTACGTGCTACGGACGTGCGATGTTATTTATTCTGGTAGACTATACTCTATCATCATGATTTCAACGCCAATCTTATGTACACGCATCAATCAGTTTTTGTTCTCACGCCCAATAAATGCCTACACCGAATTCCATATTCATTCGTTGGCATTGCCACAGGTATTTTCTCCCGTCTTTTTGCTTTGAAAAAAATTAATCAATTTAGGGGAAACGAGAAAAGTGATCAAATCAATGGTGATTGTAGACATCTACAGGCAAATGAATAAGCTATCGGTTTTATATTGACTATATGCGCAAAGAAAATGGCAGCGACTCTGCCATGACACTTGCTATCACAAACCGATAGAATAACAAGCAGATGACCGGGTTACAAAACAACAACAACAAAAAAATGAGATTGCCAATCCTTTTTCGTTTCTATATACTCTCGGCTGTCTTAACGGTTTTTTTGCGTTTGTTGCGTTGATAAGACACGGAAAAACACCGGGGACCGAGTGGTGGTGATAAAGAAAACTAAAGACAACTTTGCATTAGCAATTCGAATGAGTGGGAAAAGTATTTTCGTTGCGATTCGCTCTATGCAGAGTGATGCGTGTTGTTGATTTCACTGCGCGTGTTTAATACCGAGAACTGGAGCCGAGCGCAGAACGCGCCGAGGATCATGCAAAATAGGTTTGTCGCGGTTAGTGCTGTGCTATACACGAATGATCGAATTTCAAAGCGGGACATTGCCAACTGTTGATGCACGACGCGGACAGTCTGCTGTGTTCGTGACACTCTTCCCGATTGACTATACCAGTTGAATAGTAGACTAGGCCTACATATATATAGTCTGTCAATAAGCTCCAGCCACAGCACGTCATTACTGGCCGTGTGGTGCTGCCATTTGACTCCGCCAACGGGGATATGGAAACATCACCGCAATCCAACTCGCATCGCAGATGGAAAGTTGTGAAAGAGAGTCCTACCTTTCAGATGGAGAGAAGATTTCCAAGCGACGATAGGAGAAGCTTCGTCGGACCAAGCCGAACGAGACAAGTAATCAACGATGGTCCACTGGCAGCCGTACGTTATCAGCGTTGAAACGACGCTGGCGCTCAACACCGCCCATCCCCAACCGCCTTCTAAGTAATAATGACGCCTGAACCGATCGCCACAGAAACCGGTAAGACGCGTGTCACTCTTAGTTTTTAAAGAAAGAAAACCAAAACACTTTGCGTGTTCGATGATAAGAAGCGTTTTCAAAAGTATAATACCAGAGAGTCAAAGCAGCTCGCGTGACCATGGCCGATGCGTTTCGGTTTGCGATGGAAGCAATTAGCGGCAGTCGTTTATCATCCGCATTACCTACACATTAAGTGGCAAAACAAATAAAAAAGGCAGCAGTCGTAACTTTTCCCTGGAGCCGAATGGTTATTTGCCATCAAATGTCACAACTTTGTAATCTTTCAACGCGTCATCAGCCATAGAAAGTTGAGCCCTCGGCCGCAGCTTCATCGTATACAGCTAACAGAGCTAACAAAAACTCCGCTAAAAACTCACGCAAACGCATTTCTCTGATGCACTTCTTTTATGTACACGCCATTATTCGATAACTATATATAGCAGCCTATTATATAGTCACTCTCTATATATCATGCCGCAATCAATTCCTAGTAAATTATCGTCTCACTATTTTCAGTTGTCGAATGACTATCGCTTATCTGTTGACTTGTTTTTTGTTTTTGTTTTTTGAGGGGGGGTTCTATATTGATCCATGACAGACAGTGGAATAAATTTGTTGTTTCGATTTTTTTGCTGTTGAGCAGCAAACATGTACCCCAGTACCGGGGTGTACGTTTTTGAATACAAATTTATTTATTTTTTCCGACCAAGTAATCTCGGTGTCGTATAATGTATTCAACGGCTCTTGCCAGTACATGCACATGCTTCCAAATCCGTGGTTCCCAGCTGGCGAGGGAGAACAAGAAGAAAGTTGACATACGTAGACTACTATATAGTGATATGGCAAAGGAAGAAGAAGAAATGCTCACTCGTATCATGTACATACTGCTGCATGTCATCTAATGGTCTTTCGTAATTAATAATAATAATCAAAAGAAATGTTCAAGGTGAACGAGTGCGATGTGACCTTTATCGCAGCTTTGGATTATGATTGCCTCAACTCATACGAATGCTAGTTGGTGAATGCAAAGACAATGCAACATATTATTTCAGCTATATTCCTCGGTACTTTCCTGGCAACCAATCCTATTGCGTGCAAACTCGTCGTTCAAAACAACTGGCTTAAACGATATACCTACCTGACAGGAACAACGTATTGCGTCTGCCATTGTTGACGATGCGATTGTTGTTACGTTGATGTTTGAGACGGCCGGCCTCTTGGTCCATGATGTCCACGGATGTCAAGTCCGTTGTTCGATTGGTAACACTGAAACGTCTACTAGCCTACCGCAGCAATTGAATTGACACAAAGTTTGTTTGCTTGGTGTCTGTATTTGAGTGTGCACCCTTCGGAGCCTGGAAGATCAGCTTAGTTATTTACCGGCGATTCATCTGAACTTTAGACAAGAACTGGAAACAAGAGCGAGAGCGGCATTCGCGTGCAGGGTGCAAACTCTGGACTCGCGTTTTGCATTTCGAGGGAGGAGCACGGCGCTAACGATGGACGAAATATACAAGTTTTTTGCTGTGGTAGTACCTGTTAGCTGATAAAGTGTTCATCTTTAAAAATAGGCCGAGATTTTAATGGTGCCGCTCTTTGCGTAGACTCTGGGCTGACAGCGTCTAGAGTAAGAACTGCTAGGAGAGACGGTGAAAATCACCGACTTTTTGAAATCCATTACGGACCACGATTGATGATGAGCGAATAGCGGGTATCACATTTTATTTGTGGGCCAAGGGATACACCACAGCTAAAATTTCGTTCGGCCGTCTCGGATTCAATGTTTGAACGATTGATAAGGTAACTTTACGGGCATGGATTAATGGTCGATACACGAATATTATTCAATGAGAAGCAGGACCAGCATCATACTCTCTTATTGGGCTATACCCCCACACCTTGTTTCATTAGACAGGAATGTATTTTTTCCTCTTTTCACTCTGAAAATAAATTCACGTAAGTAGAGTGAGAAGGATTTAAAAAAAACAAACACAAAAAACAACAAATCAATTCCCCTTGCAAATTGTCTGAAGTACTCAACAGATATAACTACTATATTAATGCAACTGCACGAATTTTAAAATTGAAACACACCAACGCCACGATCGTACACGGAAAGTAACAGGACTACGAAATACAGCACTACGTCCAATAATATCTACATTGAGTCATGCCCAATAGGGACAGTTTTCTATCTGATATCCATGCCGACTAACATAATTGTGACTTAGACAGGATTGGTTATGGCTATTGGTCCTTAATCGTCTTTTCATAGTCACCATATCATATGTGTACTAGAAAACAGGGCGAACGTGGCCCTCGTTTTTTTTTCATGACAAACGTATAGCTTTAAAGGTCTGAGGTGGATTCTCGATGTCTTTTTTGCTTTGAATCAACTGAAGTTCCAATAATTTGGCACCGTAGGGTTTTCCCAGTTTTACCTGCGCGTCGGCATAAGCTGACGTCCTATGTAACACTTCTTGCAAACTGCCCAGACTATTGACCATGGCTAGGGATAAATCGCCATTACTAATATGTAACCAGGCCAGAAGCAACGCCTGTATAATGTATACACCGTTACTAAATGGAATCGTGATGCAGAAGCCTAAACGGAAAGGAAGATGTGCTTACACTAAACAAGTCTCCAGTTCCAGTGAAAAGGTGAGGTATACGGGGAATGTCGAGCTTCCAGACTTCCATGGAATCTGATCGCTCTAAGAAAACAAAATAACGGGAAAAAAAATGCGTTAATTGAAATGCGGATAGCCCTGTGAGGATGTACGAAACCAACTTACGGGAGCTTCCGAATGCTGTAAGACATCCGCTGGGACCAAGTACTGAGCTTGAGATAACCACAACTTTCACCCCCATTTTGTGCAACATTTCCATGCACTCTATAGCGTCAGATTCACTGGTAATAGTCTTCCCAGTTAAAAGCCTAAATCATCAATTTTTCTTAATCTTGAGCTAACCAAAGCTATGAAACTGTTTTACTTACTCAACCTCAAATTGATTTGGTGTGATGACATCTGCTAAAGGAATGAGTTTATCGCGATAAATTTCTAAAAGTTCTTCGGGAACATACATTTGGCCATTGTCACCCATGACAGGATCACAAACTGAAAATTCCAAATTATAAGTTTCTTGAATGGGAATTCAAGGATTTCTTGAAAAACAATTGTTCATACCATATACAAGCTCAGGATTTTTTTTCTTAAGCTGCTTGACAGTTTCGTAAACTTGCTCCAAGAATGAAGCAGAACCAACATAGCCTGTCAGCAAATGGCTGACATTATCTAAATCATTGATCTGCAACCCAGACATCAATTCAGCTAGCATTGTAAAAAAAAGTGTCAAGTAAATAAGAATTCTACAAAAATATATAAGTATACCTAATTCTTCTGCATTCAGTACTTGTCCTTTCCACTTTCCATAGCCAGTGTGGTTGGAAAATTCCACCGAATTAATAGAATGAACTTCAAAGCCAAGGACCTGAATGATAAGATTGGGATGTTGCTTAACTCTAGATTTCTTTTTTATTTTAGAAGTATTCATATTTACATACGATCTCACTAAATTCGTTAATATCATACGATTTAATTGAAATTTACTTACATTTAGCGGGAAGACAGCACTTTTGTTACCTACATATCCTGCAACTACGTGACTTTGTATCGATAGAACTTGCGGAGATGATTCTGGCAAGGCCATCTTGGAACAATAGTGAGTGCAAATGAAGTTTCACGAAGGTTTTGGTTGCGTAATATGGGTAAAGATAAAAACACCAACACGAACAATCTATAAAACAATTCTTGACATTTACCTGTGAAAATCCAGATTTACCATCGTCTGCTACATAATTGTGTTCATTAATTCCCACTAGATGGTGTGGCCGTAGTTTGCAGGAGCATATTTTCGGCTGGCGCGCCAGTACCGAACGAGACTTATTTCGAGGTTTTCCCCCATGTTGAAGGCCTAAAGCATATACGTCAACCAAGGCGTTGCCGTTATTGAATTCAATTATTATCTATATGTTTGTTTCTTTCTATGTAAAATAATGCCTCTTACATTTCTTAAATATTTGTTTATGTTTTGGATTAGTAAGTAAAGAGCGTTTTGATTCGAATTTTTGGAGAACGTGAACATCTCAGCTGTCGTGCTAGGCAGGCGCCAGCATGGCCGCCAGTTGGCCAGTGTGGTAGCGTATTACGGTTTAATGGTTTATGCATAGGAATTTTCAGAGGTGTCATGGCGGGTAGATTCTCTGCATGATGGTAGTCGCAGAAAACACGTTGTATGCTGAAGCAGGAAATTCCCGTAGTTTGGTCGTATATCGTCGATCTTAGCATCAACCGTCGACCGTTAACAGGAATTGAGTAGGCACCTCTACATAATCCTACCTGATCGTTGCTGCAAATTAACGTAATAATTCTTTTATTACTTCTGCGTTTAAACTTAACTAAAGTAAGTTTACTGCTTCTTGAAACAAGAAACATAGCAGATATCTTGATGACAACTAAGTGTCATTGGAAAGATTGTTAAAAGATGTTTAAGGTATTTCTGTAAGGTACAAATCTGTAATCATGTTGATAAATTGACTTTTTAGGTATATCATAATCTTCAGCTTCCCAGTCAGACACCCATCCACAAAGCCATGGGTGATAGATGATATTAAAAATGTATATTTTAAGTTATTTATTGCAGATTCTACCCAATGTGTGGAATGTGATATTCTTGGCCTCGAAACCCCAGCTGCCCTTTGCTTCAACAAGGGTATAAAGCAATGATAATTCCAGGAGGTAAAGAATGAAACCAAAAACAAAGCACAGACATTTTTTAGTTGGCTTTTCCGCTTAATGTTACTGTTACATTTAACTTTTTGGAAATATATAAGTGTATACAAATGTTCAGGGTCAAATCGGGGAAATGGTTGAGCCAAAAAAGAAATTTATATTACTTTTGAACAGGTCCTAACTCAGTTTACGAGGTTGATGACCCACTATACGGCACAGCAATCTTTAGGCTGTGGTCTTCCAGTGCTGGGAATTTGTTACGGCAAACATGGAAATGTATACATAAGGTCAGGATTAAGTTAATGAATGGTTGAGACAAAAATGAATTTTACATTACTTTTGAACAGGTCCCAATTCAGTTTACGTGGCGGATGCCCCACTATACGACCCAACAATCTTTATATGCGGTCTTCCAATGCCGGTAATTTGTTATGCATGCAATAAGTCAACAAGAAGTAAGGTAAACAATTCTATTTCAGATCACACTTTTATCATTCAAATTGTTTTTTTCAGCAGTATTTAACAGGTCAGAAATAACAATTTAGTATGTAGTAAAATAATTTGAACATTTTTATGTTTTTGTTTTGTTCTGTTAAGGTGGATCGGTGGAGAGAAAAGATGTTCGCGATGGGTAATTCGAGATCCAAGTAGGAACGGGAGTCTCCATTGTTTAGAGACGCGGCAAATGGTATTACTGACCCATGGTGGCAGCGTAGACAAGTTTGTAGAAGGGTTGCGTTGCGTCGCAAAATCTTCGCGTCATATTATTGCTGATATTACTGAGTCCAGTTCCATGATTTGATTGGAAACGGTATGTTGGTTTCCTTTCCATTGAGTGGGAAAAAATGATCTTAATGGCTGATGTAAAATTATAGGACGAAAAGTATTGCGTAACTTCTTGTTCGACATCTGTGGATTGCGAGGAGGTTTTACATTGGAGAAACGCGAGCAGCAGTGTAAAGATTACATCCGGCGTATGGTTGGACGTGATAAGATCGCGCTCGTGCTGGTAAGGGGCGGAGCAGATTCCGTCGTTTGTGCTGCCCTTCTCCATATATCACTTCTCCAGGGTGACGACTCGTCGCGAGTGCAGGCCATCCTCATCGATGACGGTTTTCTGCGTAAAGACGAATCCGAGCAGGTCGTCACTAGTTTACTCAAGCTTGGGCTCAATCTTCGGGTAATGTGAGATACTCTTCTGGACCATGAATTGATACGAGTTTAATTGGAACGTCGTCCTGTCACATCTAAAATTCTACGGCTTATAATTCTTGTTCTATGACCGAGTTCTTTTACAGGCAGCGGCTTCTCATTTCTTCATGTCAGCGATCAATTGCTTTAGGTTGTTAAAGCAAGTTTGACTTTCTACGATGCTTCCACCAACGTGCCTGGTCGCCAAACTTTGTCGTTGTATCGGACGGTTAAACTGTGTAAAATCGTCGGATTATTGGGGATACATTTGTCATTTGCCCAGTGGCAAATCTCACTTGGGATAATCTACTTCTCAAACAAGGTATCAACCTTCTCTTTTTTTGCATGTATTATTGCCTAATATTCAAAAACATCATATCTGAAAAATTACAGGTGCTTTCCGCTTTGAGACCGAATTTTATTGAGCCCGCTTCACATAGGGCTTCTTCGCGTGCTGGTTTCATAAAGACTCATCATAACGATTCCGAAATGGTTCGTCAGTTGCGTCTTCACTCCGTGTAGTAGAACCTCTTTAAGGTAATTGCATTAAAGTGTTGCTTGAATTAAGTCGTTGACTCGCGAAAATCTCTTAAATTTGCCTTTTAAGAGGAGTTCACCTGAGGACTTATTGACTATTCCTTAAATATACATGCACACTTGTTGGAAATAAGGGGTGCATTTGTTTTTCGCCGCACAAATTAAACGTTGTTGATCTGTAGCTAGTTGGGCTGTTGTTGCTCTCCCTTGTAAAACTACCCTTTTTCGCGCAATTGTTAATCTAATTCTTTTGGGGACTTTCAGATGCCACCCAAAAACAAGCGGAAGACCATTCGAGGCGTTCGACAGTTCGTGAGCAGACGTACCGTTGAAACAGCCTTGCGCAGTCTAGCTGCATCCAGCCAGGTCCTATATACTTAGTAGGACCCGAAACAAAAGTTTTAAGAAGTACTGTCTGATTTTTCGGTTCAAGTCTATTTATATGCCAGAACTAAAATTGTACTTTTAGAATTTTTATTAACAATAGTTTACTTTTACAATTATAAAATTCTTGTTAACCATCTAAAGGAGAACAAAGCCATTTTTTAGATTAACAGAATTTCAACTTCCGGTTTTACTTCCGGTTTAAAATGCAAAATAACTCATTATTTGTAGGTCTAGCAGAAAAAAGATTCACATTTTCGTGATCCTCGTCAAATTTCGTATCGACTTCATCCATAAGCTAAAAATACCCGAAATCGTCGAAAATCGCAAATTTTCCTGAACTATAACTATTGTTCATGAAAAATCGCGATTTTGGTCAAATCCGACTTTTGGCTGAAAACATGTCATTCCGTCCCCAAATTTGATAGGGATCATGAAAATCCTACTCGTTTTGTTATGAAATCACTATTTCCGTAGATATTGGCTACTTCCGGTAAATTTTCGCGACAATTTGCATTAAGTAAAACATGAGCTGTATTATTCTAACAACTTTAAATGTTTTTCTTGCATGCATTAGGGTGTTGCAGCTTTTATTCCCTTTTTTTCTTTCTATCAAAAGTACAGGCTAACCCTACGAACAACGACAGTTTTAGCTACAAATATTTTAGCACCTGGTCTTGCAACTAGTAGTTGATATTCTAGGTTTTTAAATTTAAAATTGGAATCAACTGCCTAAGGTTAGTAAAGTTCAAGCACTTAAAAGCAAAAATTATACTGATTTAAAAGTAAACTATTTTCGTTGGGTTTCAGGAGGAAAAACTAGATGGCGTTGACGTACACTTTTATAAAGATCACGAATGACAAGTAAAATGCGTGTTAGTATCGTAATTAATTTTTTATTAATTTCACGGGATGCTGATTTGTGTATGTGTTTCTGTTTAGATAATCAATCAATGCTGGCTGTTCTACACTTGGGGAATAATAGTCAGTTAAATAAATTTTCTACATTTGCTGAGAAATCCAGTCTCACTCTTTCTTGATGGTATTCAGGTTCAGTGATTGGGTTCAACACCACTCCAATCCATAGTGGCAATTTTCATTTCCGTGCAAGTGCCCTTCTAACTTTTGACATAGCAAGGTGAAGAGAAAACAGGGATTTGTAAGTTGTTTGCTGTTGTCCTTTTTCTTGATTTCTTAAAATTTTTTTACCTTCTGCAAAAGGCATGGATTAATCCTTGGAAGTATTCCGTG
Organism: Daphnia magna; assembly: GCF_020631705.1. Classification (NCBI taxonomy): domain Eukaryota; kingdom Metazoa; phylum Arthropoda; class Branchiopoda; order Diplostraca; family Daphniidae; genus Daphnia; species Daphnia magna. Next base: position 369,673 of record NC_059187.1, read on the forward strand.
TCTCAGTGAAGTTCACAAAATACAAATCAGTTTACAATTGGCATTGTGACAAATGATAGGTAACATAGCTTGAAGTTTTTTATATGATTTTCTAAAATCTGGTTTATTTTGTTAAAACAGAAGGTTAAGACTCTCCACATTGAACTCACTCACCAATAAAATAAAAATAAATACCTGTCGAAATGTTGCCTACACTACGAGTTATTCTTGAATTCTTGATTTCATATCAAAGAAAAGGTGCCCCTGTTTTGACCACAGGCTTCTTGGAACAAGGTATATGAAATGAAAAGATTTGTTTGATTTATCTTAAATGCTTGTCTCATCTTGGTTTCAATATGGAGGTGTGACTTGCAAGAATATGAAATGTAGTTGAACCATGGAATTGAATGAAATTGGTACGAAATGTTAAACAGAATATCGTGAAGTATTCATTCCGTAAGGTGGAAAAGTGCTATGCGGTGGACTCCATAGTTTTTTTGTTTTGTTTTTTTTTATATTTATGATACTTAATCTTTTCTATTGCTTCAGATGTAAAGCATCGATCCCGTCAAATGTTTTGCTCATGTTTGCATCTAAGGTCGAAAATGGAAATATAACGAAACCAATTAAAACAGATATGACTACCTGATATTAGTGACATGTCATGTCTATACGGTCAAAAAGAAGTCTCCGGTAATACATTTCGTTTCGTCGTAGAATTCCCATTAGCCATGCATAACATCAATTAATTTTGTTGCAGTGCTCTTTAAACAAATTTTGCTGCACCGAGCTCGGAATTTTCCGAGATGTAAATTGTGATTCCCCATGGGTTTTCTTAAAAAACCTTTTTATGTTGACGTAGTAAGAGCTTCTAATTCTAATGCCAGAGTTCGTACGTTATGGTACTCTTAAACATTATATGCATAAATTCAAGTGCACCTTGATTTAAGTTTTCTTATTCATTCCAGATTTCGTGATCGTTTTATGTCAACTAACGACGAAAGATGTCATGTAACTATATTTTGACGTGTCAAAAAATTGTACACGGCTAGAGATGCTGCATTTTCGAAGAAAGCTACTTCCACATCACCGTTGGTCGCTGATTTGTCCCGAAGATGAAATTTTAATAAATTGAAGTGCATATCTGGGCTCTCTTCTTTTCTGTGGCCCCGTTTCCCCTTGACTTGTGATAAGCCCGTAGGGGGTCATGCCCCTACTGTGATCAGCAGCAAAGGTTGTGAGTGCGCTGTCCGGAAAGGGGACGTGGGGGTCCTCAAGTTCTATGATATCATTGGAGGGCGAAGAGGCTACCCACAAATCCGAATTAACGGTTAATTGCTCACGTAAAAACTTGTCCGAAAACTTCCATCCTCTTCCGGCTTCTCTTAGCCACGCCCCGGGTAATCTACCCGGGGCGTGGAATCATAAATCATGAATTCGATTCAGAATTGAATGAAAATCACGAAAATTAGGTTTATTTTTCTATTGGTTTTATAGTTTTTGATTTAAACGTTAAAAATCCTAAAGTAAGTTGTTGCGCTAACAGCACTGTTTTCGTTAATTTTTGAAACGGCTGGTATAATGAGAAAACCAATCACTAAATCGAAATCAGCGTTTAATTTCGATTATGCCGTGTGATTTTTGGAGAATTTCAAGAGAATTCGTTTTTGGCCGATTTTGACAAAAGTGGGAAGGCTATACCCTTCCCACTTTTTCATTTTTGGCCAAATTTCAAATTTTGCTTAAAATACATGAATTCGATTCAGAATTGAATGAAAATCACGAAAATTAGGTTTATTTTTCTATTGGTTTTATAGTTTTTGATTTAAACGTTAAAAATCCTAAAGTAAGTTGTTGCGCTAACAGCACTGTTTTCGTTAATTTTTGAAACGGCTGGTATAATGAGAAAACCAATCACTAAATCGAAATCAGCGTTTAATTTCGATTATGCCGTGTGATTTTTGGATAATTTCAAGAGATGTCGTTTTTGGCCGATTTTGACAAAAGTGGGAAGGCTATACCCCTTCCCCCTTTTTATTTTTGGCCAAATTTCAAATTTTGCTTAAAATACATGAATTCGATTCAGAATTGAATGAAAATCACGAAAATTAGGTTTATTTTTCTATTGGTTTTATAGTTTTTGATTTAAACGTTAAAAATCCTAAAGTAAGTTGTTGCGCTAACAGCACTGTTTTCGTTAATTTTTGAAACGGCTGGTATAATGAGAAAACCAATCACTAAATCGAAATCAGCGTTTAATTTCGATTATGCCGTGTGACTTTTGGATAATTTCAAGAGATGTCGTTTTTGGCCGATTTTGACAAAAGTGGGAAGGCTATACCCTTCCCACTTTTTCATTTTTGGCCAAATTTCAAATTTTGCTTAAAATACATGAATTCGATTCAGAATTGAATGAAAATCACGAAAATTAGGTTTATTTTTCTATTGGTTTTATAGTTTTTGATTTAAACGTTAAAAATCCTAAAGTAAGTTGTTGCGCTAACAGCACTGTTTTCGTTAATTTTTGAAACGGCTGGTATAATGAGAAAACCAATCACTAAATCGAAATCAGCGTTTAATTTCGATTATGCCGTGTGATTTTTGGAGTAATTTCAAGAGATGTCGTTTTTGGCCGATTTTGACAAAAGTGGGAAGGCTATACCCTTCCCACTTTTTCATTTTTGGCCAAATTTCAAATTTTGCTTAAAATACATGAATTCGATTCAGAATTGAATGAAAATCACGAAAATTAGGTTTATTTTTCTATTGGTTTTATAGTTTTTGATTTAAACGTTAAAAATCCTAAAGTAAGTTGTTGCGCTAACAGCACTGTTTTCGTTAATTTTTGAAACGGCTGGTATAATGAGAAAACCAATCACTAAATCGAAATCAGCGTTTAATTTCGATTATGCCGTGTGATTTTTGGAGAATTTCAAGAGATGTCGTTTTTGGCCGATTTTGACAAAAGTGGGAAGGCTATACCCTTCCCACTTTTTCATTTTTGGCCAAATTTCAAATTTTGCTTAAAATACATGAATTCGATTCAGAATTGAATGAAAATCACGAAAATTAGGTTTATTTTTCTATTGGTTTTATAGTTTTTGATTTAAACGTTAAAAATCCTAAAGTAAGTTGTTGCGCTAACAGCACTGTTTTCGTTAATTTTTGAAACGGCTGGTATAATGAGAAAACCAATCACTAAATCGAAATCAGCGTTTAATTTCGATTATGCCGTGTGATTTTTGGATAATTTCAAGAGATGTCGTTTTTGGCCGATTTTGACAAAAGTGGGAAGGCTATACCCTTCCCACTTTTTCATTTTTGGCCAAATTTCAAATTTTGCTTAAAATACATGAATTCGATTCAGAATTGAATGAAAATCACGAAAATTAGGTTTATTTTTCTATTGGTTTTATAGTTTTTGATTTAAACGTTAAAAATCCTAAAGTAAGTTGTTGCGCTAACAGCACTGTTTTCGTTAATTTTTGAAACGGCTGGTATAATGAGAAAACCAATCACTAAATCGAAATCAGCGTTTAATTTCGATTATGCCGTGTGATTTTTGGAGAATTTCAAGAGATGTCGTTTTTGGCCGATTTTGACAAAAGTGGGAAGGCTATACCCTTCCCACTTTTTCATTTTTGGCCAAATTTCAAATTTTGCTTAAAATACATGAATTCGATTCAGAATTGAATGAAAATCACGAAAATTAGGTTTATTTTTCTATTGGTTTTATAGTTTTTGATTTAAACGTTAAAAATCCTAAAGTAAGTTGTTGCGCTAACAGCACTGTTTTCGTTAATTTTTGAAACGGCTGGTATAATGAGAAAACCAATCACTAAATCGAAATCAGCGTTTAATTTCGATTATGCCGTGTGATTTTTGGAGAATTTCAAGAGATGTCGTTTTTGGCCGATTTTGACAAAAGTGGGAAGGCTATACCCTTCCCACTTTTTCATTTTTGGCCAAATTTCAAATTTTGCTTAAAATACATGAATTCGATTCAGAATTGAATGAAAATCACGAAAATTAGGTTTATTTTTCTATTGGTTTTATAGTTTTTGATTTAAACGTTAAAAATCCTAAAGTAAGTTGTTGCGCTAACAGCACTGTTTTCGTTAATTTTTGAAACGGCTGGTATAATGAGAAAACCAATCACTAAATCGAAATCAGCGTTTAATTTCGATTATGCCGTGTGATTTTTGGATAATTTCAAGAGATGTCGTTTTTGGCCGATTTTGACAAAAGTGGGAAGGCTATACCCTTCCCACTTTTTCATTTTTGGCCAAATTTCAAATTTTGCTTAAAATACATGAATTCGATTCAGAATTGAATGAAAATCACGAAAATTAGGTTTATTTTTCTATTGGTTTTATAGTTTTTGATTTAAACGTTAAAAATCCTAAAGTAAGTTGTTGCGCTAACAGCACTGTTTTCGTTAATTTTTGAAACGGCTGGTATAATGAGAAAACCAATCACTAAATCGAAATCAGCGTTTAATTTCGATTATGCCGTGTGATTTTTGGAGAATTTCAAGAGATGTCGTTTTTGGCCGATTTTGACAAAAGTGGGAAGGCTATACCCTTCCCACTTTTTCATTTTTGGCCAAATTTCAAATTTTGCTTAAAATACATGAATTCGATTCAGAATTGAATGAAAATCACGAAAATTAGGTTTATTTTTCTATTGGTTTTATAGTTTTTGATTTAAACGTTAAAAATCCTAAAGTAAGTTGTTGCGCTAACAGCACTGTTTTCGTTAATTTTTGAAACGGCTGGTATAATGAGAAAACCAATCACTAAATCGAAATCAGCGTTTAATTTCGATTATGCCGTGTGATTTTTGGATAATTTCAAGAGATGTCGTTTTTGGCCGATTTTGACAAAAGTGGGAAGGCTATACCCTTCCCACTTTTTCATTTTTGGCCAAATTTCAAATTTTGCTTAAAATACATGAATTCGATTCAGAATTGAATGAAAATCACGAAAATTAGGTTTATTTTTCTATTGGTTTTATAGTTTTTGATTTAAACGTTAAAAATCCTAAAGTAAGTTGTTGCGCTAACAGCACTGTTTTCGTTAATTTTTGAAACGGCTGGTATAATGAGAAAACCAATCACTAAATCGAAATCAGCGTTTAATTTCGATTATGCCGTGTGATTTTTGGATAATTTCAAGAGCGATGTCGTTTTTGGCCGATTTTGACAAAAGTGGGAAGGCTATACCCTTCCCACTTTTTCATTTTTGGCCAAATTTCAAATTTTGCTTAAAATACATGAATTCGATTCAGAATTGAATGAAAATCACGAAAATTAGGTTTATTTTTCTATTGGTTTTATAGTTTTTGATTTAAACGTTAAAAATCCTAAAGTAAGTTGTTGCGCTAACAGCACTGTTTTCGTTAATTTTTGAAACGGCTGGTATAATGAGAAAACCAATCACTAAATCGAAATCAGCGTTTAATTTCGATTATGCCGTGTGATTTTTGGATAATTTCAAGAGATGTCGTTTTTGGCCGATTTTGACAAAAGTGGGAAGGCTATACCCTTCCCACTTTTTCATTTTTGGCCAAATTTCAAATTTTGCTTAAAATACATGAATTCGATTCAGAATTGAATGAAAATCACGAAAATTAGGTTTATTTTTCTATTGGTTTTATAGTTTTTGATTTAAACGTTAAAAATCCTAAAGTAAGTTGTTGCGCTAACAGCACTGTTTTCGTTAATTTTTGAAACGGCTGGTATAATGAGAAAACCAATCACTAAATCGAAATCAGCGTTTAATTTCGATTATGCCGTGTGATTTTTGGAGAATTTCAAGAGATGTCGTTTTTGGCCGATTTTGACAAAAGTGGGAAGGCTATACCCTTCCCACTTTTTCATTTTTGGCCAAATTTCAAATTTTGCTTAAAATACATGAATTCGATTCAGAATTGAATGAAAATCACGAAAATTAGGTTTATTTTTCTATTGGTTTTATAGTTTTTGATTTAAACGTTAAAAATCCTAAAGTAAGTTGTTGCGCTAACAGCACTGTTTTCGTTAATTTTTGAAACGGCTGGTATAATGAGAAAACCAATCACTAAATCGAAATCAGCGTTTAATTTCGATTATGCCGTGTGATTTTTGGAGAATTTCAAGAGATGTCGTTTTTGGCCGATTTTGACAAAGTGAAGTGGGAACCCTTTCCCCTTCTCCTTTTTTTTTTTTTTTAAAATTTTAAATAAAAAAAAAAAAAATAATTAAATATAAAAAAAAAAAAAAAAAAAAAAAAAAATTTTTTTTTTTTTCTATTGGTTTTATAGTTTTTGATTTAAACGTTAAAAATCCTAAAGTAAGTTGTTGCGCTAACAGCACTCTTTTCGTTAATTTTTGAAACGGCTGGTATAATGAGAAAACCAATCACTAAATCGAAATCAGCGTTTAATTTCGATTATGCCGTGTGATTTTTGGATAATTTCAAGAGATGTCGTTTTTGGCCGATTTTGACAAAAGTGGGAAGGCTATACCCTTCCCACTTTTTCATTTTTGGCCAAATTTCAAATTTTGCTTAAAATACATGAATTCGATTCAGAATTGAATGAAAATCACGAAAATTAGGTTTATTTTTCTATTGGTTTTATAGTTTTTGATTTAAACGTTAAAAATCCTAAAGTAAGTTGTTGCGCTAACAGCACTGTTTTCGTTAATTTTTGAAACGGCTGGTATAATGAGAAAACCAATCACTAAATCGAAATCAGCGTTTAATTTCGATTATGCCGTGTGATTTTTGGATAATTTCAAGAGATGTCGTTTTTGGCCGATTTTGACAAAAGTGGGAAGGCTATACCCTTCCCACTTTTTCATTTTTGGCCAAATTTCAAATTTTGCTTAAAATACATGAATTCGATTCAGAATTGAATGAAAATCACGAAAATTAGGTTTATTTTTCTATTGGTTTTATAGTTTTTGATTTAAACGTTAAAAATCCTAAAGTAAGTTGTTGCGCTAACAGCACTGTTTTCGTTAATTTTTGAAACGGCTGGTATAATGAGAAAACCAATCACTAAATCGAAATCAGCGTTTAATTTCGATTATGCCGTGTGATTTTTGGATAATTTCAAGAGATGTCGTTTTTGGCCGATTTTGACAAAAGTGGGAAGGCTATACCCTTCCCACTTTTTCATTTTTGGCCAAATTTCAAATTTTGCTTAAAATACATGAATTCGATTCAGAATTGAATGAAAATCACGAAAATTAGGTTTATTTTTCTATTGGTTTTATAGTTTTTGATTTAAACGTTAAAAATCCTAAAGTAAGTTGTTGCGCTAACAGCACTGTTTTCGTTAATTTTTGAAACGGCTGGTATAATGAGAAAACCAATCACTAAATCGAAATCAGCGTTTAATTTCGATTATGCCGTGTGATTTTTGGAGAATTTCAAGAGATGTCGTTTTTGGCCGATTTTGACAAAAGTGGGAAGGCTATACCCTTCCCACTTTTTCATTTTTGGCCAAATTTCAAATTTTGCTTAAAATACATGAATTCGATTCAGAATTGAATGAAAATCACGAAAATTAGGTTTATTTTTCTATTGGTTTTATAGTTTTTGATTTAAACGTTAAAAATCCTAAAGTAAGTTGTTGCGCTAACAGCACTGTTTTCGTTAATTTTTGAAACGGCTGGTATAATGAGAAAACCAATCACTAAATCGAAATCAGCGTTTAATTTCGATTATGCCGTGTGATTTTTGGAGAATTTCAAGAGATGTCGTTTTTGGCCGATTTTGACAAAAGTGGGAAGGCTATACCCTTCCCACTTTTTCATTTTTGGCCAAATTTCAAATTTTGCTTAAAATACATGAATTCGATTCAGAATTGAATGAAAATCACGAAAATTAGGTTTATTTTTCTATTGGTTTTATAGTTTTTGATTTAAACGTTAAAAATCCTAAAGTAAGTTGTTGCGCTAACAGCACTGTTTTCGTTAATTTTTGAAACGGCTGGTATAATGAGAAAACCAATCACTAAATCGAAATCAGCGTTTAATTTCGATTATGCCGTGTGATTTTTGGAGAATTTCAAGAGATGTCGTTTTTGGCCGATTTTGACAAAAGTGGGAAGGCTATACCCTTCCCATTTTTTCATTTTTGGCCAAATTTCAAATTTTGCTTAAAATAAATGAATTCGATTCAGAATTGAATGAAAATCACGAAAATTAGGTTTATTTTTCTATTGGTTTTATAGTTTTTGATTTAAACGTTAAAAATCCTAAAGTAAGTTGTTGCGCTAACAGCACTCTTTTCGTTAATTTTTGAAACGGCTGGTATAATGAGAAAACCAATCACTAAATCGAAATCAGCGTTTAATTTCGATTATGCCGTGTGATTTTTGGATAATTTCAAGAGATGTCGTTTTTGGCCGATTTTGACAAAAGTGGGAAGGCTATACCCTTCCCACTTTTTCATTTTTGGCCAAATTTCAAATTTTGCTTAAAATACATGAATTCGATTCAGAATTGAATGAAAATCACGAAAATTAGGTTTATTTTTCTATTGGTTTTATAGTTTTTGATTTAAACGTTAAAAATCCTAAAGTAAGTTGTTGCGCTAACAGCACTGTTTTCGTTAATTTTTGAAACGGCTGGTATAATGAGAAAACCAATCACTAAATCGAAATCAGCGTTTAATTTCGATTATGCCGTGTGATTTTTGGATAATTTCAAGAGATGTCGTTTTTGGCCGATTTTGACAAAAGTGGGAAGGCTATACCCTTCCCACTTTTTCATTTTTGGCCAAATTTCAAATTTTGCTTAAAATACATGAATTCGATTCAGAATTGAATGAAAATCACGAAAATTAGGTTTATTTTTCTATTGGTTTTATAGTTTTTGATTTAAACGTTAAAAATCCTAAAGTAAGTTGTTGCGCTAACAGCACTGTTTTCGTTAATTTTTGAAACGGCTGGTATAATGAGAAAACCAATCACTAAATCGAAATCAGCGTTTAATTTCGATTATGCCGTGTGATTTTTGGATAATTTCAAGAGATGTCGTTTTTGGCCGATTTTGACAAAAGTGGGAAGGCTATACCCTTCCCACTTTTTCATTTTTGGCCAAATTTCAAATTTTGCTTAAAATACATGAATTCGATTCAGAATTGAATGAAAATCACGAAAATTAGGTTTATTTTTCTATTGGTTTTATAGTTTTTGATTTAAACGTTAAAAATCCTAAAGTAAGTTGTTGCGCTAACAGCACTGTTTTCGTTAATTTTTGAAACGGCTGGTATAATGAGAAAACCAATCACTAAATCGAAATCAGCGTTTAATTTCGATTATGCCGTGTGATTTTTGGAGAATTTCAAGAGATGTCGTTTTTGGCCGATTTTGACAAAAGTGGGAAGGCTATACCCTTCCCACTTTTTCATTTTTGGCCAAATTTCAAATTTTGCTTAAAATACATGAATTCGATTCAGAATTGAATGAAAATCACGAAAATTAGGTTTATTTTTCTATTGGTTTTATAGTTTTTGATTTAAACGTTAAAAATCCTAAAGTAAGTTGTTGCGCTAACAGCACTGTTTTCGTTAATTTTTGAAACGGCTGGTATAATGAGAAAACCAATCACTAAATCGAAATCAGCGTTTAATTTCGATTATGCCGTGTGATTTTTGGAGAATTTCAAGAGATGTCGTTTTTGGCCGATTTTGACAAAAGTGGGAAGGCTATACCCTTCCCATTTTTTCATTTTTGGCCAAATTTCAAATTTTGCTTAAAATAAATGAATTCGATTCAGAATTGAATGAAAATCACGAAAATTAGGTTTATTTTTCTATTGGTTTTATAGTTTTTGATTTAAACGTTAAAAATCCTAAAGTAAGTTGTTGCGCTAACAGCACTGTTTTCGTTAATTTTTGAAACGGCTGGTATAATGAGAAAACCAATCACTAAATCGAAATCAGCGTTTAATTTCGATTATGCCGTGTGATTTTTGGATAATTTCAAGAGATGTCGTTTTTGGCCGATTTTGACAAAAGTGGGAAGGCTATACCCTTCCCACTTTTTCATTTTTGGCCAAATTTCAAATTTTGCTTAAAATACATGAATTCGATTCAGAATTGAATGAAAATCACGAAAATTAGGTTTATTTTTCTATTGGTTTTATAGTTTTTGATTTAAACGTTAAAAATCCTAAAGTAAGTTGTTGCGCTAACAGCACTGTTTTCGTTAATTTTTGAAACGGCTGGTATAATGAGAAAACCAATCACTAAATCGAAATCAGCGTTTAATTTCGATTATGCCGTGTGATTTTTGGATAATTTCAAGAGATGTCGTTTTTGGCCGATTTTGACAAAAGTGGGAAGGCTATACCCTTCCCACTTTTTCATTTTTGGCCAAATTTCAAATTTTGCTTAAAATACATGAATTCGATTCAGAATTGAATGAAAATCACGAAAATTAGGTTTATTTTTCTATTGGTTTTATAGTTTTTGATTTAAACGTTAAAAATCCTAAAGTAAGTTGTTGCGCTAACAGCACTGTTTTCGTTAATTTTTGAAACGGCTGGTATAATGAGAAAACCAATCACTAAATCGAAATCAGCGTTTAATTTCGATTATGCCGTGTGATTTTTGGATAATTTCAAGAGATGTCGTTTTTGGCCGATTTTGACAAAAGTGGGAAGGCTATACCCTTCCCACTTTTTCATTTTTGGCCAAATTTCAAATTTTGCTTAAAATACATGAATTCGATTCAGAATTGAATGAAAATCACGAAAATTAGGTTTATTTTTCTATTGGTTTTATAGTTTTTGATTTAAACGTTAAAAATCCTAAAGTAAGTTGTTGCGCTAACAGCACTGTTTTCGTTAATTTTTGAAACGGCTGGTATAATGAGAAAACCAATCACTAAATCGAAATCAGCGTTTAATTTCGATTATGCCGTGTGATTTTGGGAGAATTTCAAGAGATGTCGTTTTTGGCCGATTTTGACAAAAGTGGGAAGGCTTATACCCTTCCCACTTTTTCATTTTTGGCCAAATTTCAAATTTTGCTTAAAATACATGAATTCGATTCAGAATTGAATGAAAATCACGAAATTTAGGTTTATTTTTCTATTGGTTTTATAGTTTTTGATTTAAACGTTAAAAATCCTAAATTAAGTTGTTGCGCTAACAGCACTGTTTTCGTTAATTTTTGAAACGGCTGGTATAATGAGAAAACCAATCACTAAATCGAAATCAGGATCAGGATCAGGAGGCTTCCGCTCAGGAGGTCTTCGCTCGCGCTCCCGCTCACGTTTTTCCAGTTTGAGCGACTTCGCTCGTCGCTCGGAGCGCCGCTCAGAGCGCGCTCTCGAAAAGAGAGCGCTCCCCCCAACTCTGAATGCGAGACGCCATTAACTGTACAATGGCGATCGAAATCGATCTCACAATAGATCAACAATAGTTAGGTAGACTCCTCCTCCCTTAAAGATCTCATCTATTCAAATCCCTCCTTCAAGTGACGATTTCTACCGCTAGATAGCTATGCAAGTTATCTATTTATTTGCAAATAAACGGACAACCATCGAAAAAGAGTTGACTAAAAAAAAAGTGGGTCAAACGGCATTCCGTAATTTACGCTAGCGCTGTAGCGTACTAGCGTGCCAACTTCATTTCCGTTTTTTCGTTTATTTGACAAATTTCAAGTTCCACGAGAGAAAACGAAGTCAATTTTCGTTATTTTCGTTAGCTTTGAAACTAAACCACAAATTTTCATACTTCACCACTGTTTTGTCTATTCTGCGGAACTGAAACACTAGGGGAAAAAAATGGGTTGAATGAGGACAAACAAGATATCCAGCAAATGTGTGTAATTTCAAATAACTTTATCTTTTAATTACAACAAAAAATAAATAAAAAAAATCCTTTCTTATTTCTTCAGTTCGGGGTCGTTTTAGTAGCCATGAGTATGTTTTGTTTATTAAATTTTATAAGTGGGAGTAAAAAAAGCAGAACAGAGGGCTAGCCCAATCTACGTAAAAAAGTTGCCATGGGATTTACCGAAGGGTATGATTGCACCACATTTCATTTGTCGGTACACGTACTACCTGACCGTTGGGTATTCACCATCTTTGTCTCGATTCCAACAACTTGATCAAGTCGTTTTTTTTTGTTGCCCCTAAGGCTATGTAAAAGTCCGGGTTTTCCAGTTTAGTTTTCATAAACTGTTTTAGTCCAGAATTTATGGCATGCGTGTGATATCGCCATTAGTATCTCTAGTCAGGCCACTACGATTTGATTATTTTAAAAAGTCACGCTGAAGTTGCATGTCCTTACCTGTCTTGTTGCGTAATCGTACTCGTTATGCAAATGTGGAGATATGCTAGCGCAAAGACTCGTTTCTGTAACAAATATTACCCGAAAATAAGATGGTTAGCAATAAAATTCGATAAACGCCAGATACAACTAATATCCAGCTGCAGTTGCATTCTCGAACTCCAATCAAACTTACCTTTAAAATGACTTCTAGAGACAGATAGATTTAGCTTGGATTCACTTTGAAGGTTACAACTGTGAAAATTAATATTTTTAACGCATTTTGACCTTGGTATTTCATGCCTGGAGGATGGCCACGTTGTTGCTTAATTCATAGTTGTAATCAAGAAAATCCAACTATTTCAGCAGCAAGGTGTACCTTGTCAGTAGTTTCACTATTCTTTTGAAAATTGTAGAGACGCATAAAATCTCAAGGCCTTTTTTCTAACATGTTAAGGCCATAAGCGAACCAGAACAATGTACCAAATTTAATCGGTCTTGCGGATCTTAAGACGATTCGGTTTTTCCATTAATTCCCATTTGTTTGGTTCACCTGACAATTGAATTAATAATTTCGCTTACTGTACATATAATTCTTCTTATTATAGTGAATAACTTGCCTCGATTTTGTTAATTGCAGACTTAAATGACAGATAAATTTAATGGGCGGAGACAACTGGTAAACAAATAAATGGCTCAAGGTTTGAAAAAGAAAACGATGAGTTGGGATGAAAATGGATTGAATTGAGGTCTTCTGGCTGATTGCCAACCACAGTGTAATTGCGTCTCTTTGCCTTCTGTCTACAAAAACCAAAAAGAATTTCGAGCGTTCGGCTTTCTTGTTATGGTAATAGTTAGTATAAGTTGGACGACGGCCTTCTTTTTCAACACTTTTATTGGTGCCCTTGTGAGTAGTAGTACCTACAAAAGTAAAAGAGCCTGCATTCGGAGACTCAGTTGACTTCACGTCTTGGCTCAGGATAGTCCGACTGTAAACAACATTTTGAAATGCACTTCACACGATTCGCGGTAAGAATAGCAAGTACTTGGTTTTCCTTTTCTACGACAGTAATATTGAATTTATGTTTTGTTTTAGGTTTTCTTTTTCACAGTATTTTCATTGGCCATTCTTATTAATGGAAAACCACAATCTGACTTGCAGAGCACAATAGTTGGTAAATAAGTTACTTTTAATTTACACAGTCGTGTTCATAACAATAACGTCTTTCGCCTTTTGTTTTTTTGTTCGACACAGATAAAGTAGCCCAGGTGTTAAACTCACGTACGTAACTAAATGCTATGTCCTAATAACGTTTAATATTTTAACTATTTACCTTAAAGAAATGATAAGCACAGATGATTCTATCCACAAATCTAACTTCACTTTAGACTAATTCCACTAAAATGTTTCTTTAGGTGACGGCTGCATCTGGAAGGGAACGTCTCCATTTTGCGATGGAGGATGCAATGTCAAGGGTCACGTTGTACGCGAAACAAGCACTAAAGGTGATGGTGAAACCTGTTTGACTGGCATTAAAGTACTTTGCTGCCCGTCTGCTCTTCCCATCCTCTAAAGTGATTAACGACATGAGACCATACTCATCACATTTTGGCATCCAATATAACAGAACCTTCATTCATTCTTCGATCGTTTTTTTTTCACTCGATAATACTAGAGGAAATTGAATAAATAGCAAAACGTTTGGTATTTCATACTTTTTAATGTAAATTAATTATTCAGAAGTGTTGTGTTACTTTTATCGTCTACTGATAATTATTCCAAACTCTACTTCATAATGTTCGAAGTGTTAAAGCCACGACCACATCAAATCAAGTGGAAAACATAATAATATCTGTAAAATTTAACGACAAAGAAAGAAGAAGCCGTTCGTTTTCCGAGCTTGGCAACAGAACTTTGATACGGATGAAACATGATACGTCAAGCTGTAAAATAAGCTGATATTATTAAATGACTGATATTATTTGATATTTTTAAAGAGAAAACCCATTAGCCATGGCATGAGTATTTGTTACTTGCATGCACGAAATGCCACGCCTCTGGTCTAAAGTGGTAATGATTCTTATACTACTCAATTACTAAAATGTAAAAAACATAAAATAAAATAAAACAAAAAAATCAAAAATTTCAAGCTAGTACTTTAACATACCGCAATAAAACTTCCAAGATCTGCTTCAGTATCGGCGGCTCTACCGGCAGATTACTGGAATTTATAGCAAATTGTTGTTTCCTCGGTATACAAATCCAGAGAATGAGAAGTCCCTTCTCGTCCAATGCCACTTTCTTTCATTCCACCAAAAGGCATATCCAAGGAGCGTATCAGCCAGCAATTAATCCAAACAGTACCAACATGTAACTTGTGAGCAACTCGCAACAATCTTTCACCACTCTGTCCCCAAACCGCGCTACATAGTCCGTACTTAACCTGAAAACAGGGAAAAAAACCATTACTCCTATGAGCTGGAACGTTAATTACGTCGAAGGCAAAATTGTAAGTGGTACATTATTGGCTCGTTCAATCACTTCGTCCTCCGCGTCAAACGGAGAGACGCACACTACGGGGCCAAAAATTTCTTCTTGCATACAAGCTGAAGAATCGGGCAATCCCGTGATAATCGTTGGTCGAATGAAATATCCCTATGAGTAGTTGTTTCAGTCACGAGTAGGTAGGCCGAATATTGTGTTTTTAAATAATACCTGGTTATGTGGAGCAGCTAAAGAAAGTTCATCGACAGTTTCGCCACAAAGAATGGTCGCTCCATCTTTTCGAGCTATATCAATATAGCTCTTAACTTTTTCCAGGTGTGCTTGGCTAACCAATGGACCCATAAAAACATCTTCCGTAGGTGGGCCCACCTTCAAGTTTCTATAAAAACGAGAATGTTCTACTTTAATTTGCAACGGAATACGAAAGGGCCGTTTTAGTCTGTTGGTATTTAGATTTTTTGGATTATTACTTGGTTTCTTGTACTAGGCGTTGAACAAATTCTTCGAAAATTGGGCGTTGAACGAAGATGCGTGAAGTACACAAGCATATTTCACCCTGATTCAGGAAGCATGAATTGATCGTAGCTGGTATAACTTTAGACAAATCCGCATCGTCCAAGATTATCCCGGCGTTTTTACCTCCCAACTATTTTATTTAAAAAATAATAATAATTTCCAGATTTCAGTACCAGTTGTGTTGACTGTTTGTTAAACGCATAACTCGGCAATGTTTTTCGCATTATACCTCGAGCGAGACTTTTTTAATACTCTTGGCGGCAACTTGTCCTATGTGACGTCCAACGTTTGTTGATCCCGTAAATGATATTACCTAAAAACAATTGACAGCGTTTGTTCTTTCCAACTAAAAACATTGATTTTTCCAATCAAGTGATATAGTTACATTCACGTCTTTGTGATTAATTAGTGCTTCTCCGGCTTTGATGCCAGTTCCAAAAACCATATTGAGTACTCCATCCGGTAAACCCACATCCTTGGCCAGTTTACATAGCATCCAAGCTGTCACAGATGTAACCTCACTGGGCTTGCATACAACACAATTTCCTATAAAATAGAGAAAGAGTATCATATCAAATCCTTACTGCCAAGAAATGAACTAGTAAGATGAAAAACCTGAAGCTAGAGCAGGAGCAATCTTGAATGTCAACAAATCTATAACAATGTAATAACAAAAGGAAACACAGGTATAAGTACTTGTGAAACATATTTCAAAACCAACCATAACTTACACAGTGGAAGGTTCCATGGGCTAATCAATGCAGCAACTCCAACAGGTTTTCTCACTGTGTAATTCATACAGCCCATTTCAGGTATGCCATTTGAGCTTCAAAAGGATGCACAAAAGAGCAGTAAGATACAAGATTCATATTGTTTGCTCTACTGTTAATATGATTTACATGTTGAGGTGGTGACAAATAGATTCAGCAAAGGCTCGAAAATTGAGTGCTGCTCTCGGAATATCCATCCTTCTTGCCAAGGCAACTGGCTTTCCTTGATCTCTTGATTCTGCAGAAGCTAGTATTTCTATATTTTCTTCTATGGATTCAGCCATTTTAATGAGGAATTTTGCTCTTTCAGCAGCTGTTTTATTTGACCACCTTGAATTGATAGCCACAATGATCTTTAGGAATACATCAAAATAAAGTAAGTTGAATTGCTTACATGGGAAACGCGTTTTTCGCATGCCTCACAGCTTCATCCACTTCGTCTGAGTCACTATCTGGAATTTGCGCCCAAACTTCCCCAGTCGAGGGGTCATAACTATCAAGATATTTGCTAGATTTGACGAAATTGCCCCCAATGAAGTTGTTGACTACAAGTGGGTTTGGGTTATCGCTAAGAAGGTTAATTTTACTCAATGACATTTTACTAGTTGGAGAATTTCGGTCGACTGACGGTCACTACAAAGGATAGAAGTTATTGTTGCTGAGTTTGTTGGTGTCCTACTGACGGTAAAGGATAGAAGGTCAACTAAAGTCGAATACCATAACAAACCCCGCGGCTAAAAAAACGTTTGTCAGATGTAAAAAAAAGTCTATGGCTAAAAAAAAACGGAGCACCGAAAACCCCGCACCGCAAAATCAAAACAACCCTCAAAAATTGAGTCGATCACCGCCCAAATAACGCGGAGCCGAGCGCTACTGATGCGCGAAAGCGAAACAAAGTATACATTGCATCTGATTATGGTGAAAATCAACGTGGAAATGTGCGCCACTTAGCCCCCATTTGGAAAACCAAAAATGCCCCGCCCCATCAGCAAAAACGTGGCCTGATTGACACGGGACGGAACCCTGGTGCGAACTGTATTTTTCAAATTTTTCCAATCACAAGGATAAAAACAAAAACGCAAAAAGTAAAATTTAGTTGGACGATTTACATTACATTCATCCAAAATATTTAAGAAACTGGTAAAATTGTTACAATGATAGCAGACAAAAGGCACCGTTTTTAAAAGCAAGAGAATAACTGATTTACTTGTTGAGCCAAAATGGTTTTACCAAGGCAAGGGTACTTTGTGGTCATCTTCACCTAACAATACAAGGACAGTACTAGAATGGGGACGGTTTCTGTTATACTGATATTTTTTTTAGAGCAAATCCAGGAAAGAGAACTGTCGAAGTGTTATACACGAAAGTCACACGATCCAAATAAATTGGTTTCTTCTCTCTTAAATGTTTCAGCCGTACTGGAGCTCTGGTAAAATTGACACATTTATTTTTTGTTTTTTTTTTTGTTTTTGTTTTAGTTTGAATTGACACGTCAGAAGGATATTCGATAGGGTTTTGTTTGCTGAGAAAGAAGACATTTCCTACTTCCGAACAGCTCAGTCCCTAAAGCATTAAAAAGATTAAGTCAAGTTTTCATGCAAATAACACAAAAACTTGTTACCTGATTTCAAACAAACGCGGTGCCATTATTTATAACAAATTAGTGGAATCCAAAATTGGGCATTCTCCAGCATACATTAGGGGCAGGCTTCGCCTTGTTGTAAAGGTGATTCTGAATGTACTGACACGGACACTGAGACGTAGCACAGTGAAGTGGTGTGGGCGGTACTGGTGAGGAAACAGGGAGACCATTTGACGTACCAGAGGATTGATTACCACCACCACCACCACCACCACCAGCTGCTGGTTTGGTTTCGTACGCACAAGTAATGCCCCGCAACAGAAGAACACCAATCAGAAATAATATAATTACTAATAAGCTACAGGCTATTCTATGGGATAACTTATTAATTGGAAAAGTTAATATATATTTATAGCTCTTGTCTGTTAAAAATAAAGCGATACCAGTTTTTGCTTCAACATTTTCATCCGCGATCGACGTCAAGGCTGTGTCAGACAGACTGAAGAGAGATGGAATTTGTCGAAGCAAAAACTCTTCGCACAAAGTGTAATTTTCAAAGAAATTAATCTGAACCTGTGGCATTGTAGGCATCGATTGCAGCGAGCAGTTGCAAGTCGAGACTTCCTCGAGCCAATCCTTTAGCCCATCGCTGGCTGTAACGAAGAAGCAATATGCCCGCCCTTGCCTACACACAAGACACATTGGCAAATACAATCCAGCAATTTTTAAAAAGTCTTTGGGGTAAGGCTGTCAAATTTCAACGTTCAAGGCAGTCTTAGATTAGTTTACACAGATTACCAAGGGTTTCTTTAATTTTTAGAACTGGTAGCTTTCTGAATGTCAACGCTCAATTGGGTACACAATAAAAAATAAAAAGTGAAAAATAACTAAATAACGGCTACCAGTTGTCACCTCGCAAAAAGAATTCTTAGAAATGCTTTCTCAGGTTCAAAGGTTGTTCCTTTTTTGTGTGTGTGTGTTTTTTTTTTCTTCTTTTGCGCGTTATGTTAGAAAATAGAAGCGCTTGCTAAATAAAATAAGAAACTATACTATTCTAAAAATAGGCCAGAACGTCAGGAGGGAAGGAGTTAAAAGCCGCTAATGGTGTTATTCGAGGGGAGCGCAAGAGCAAGAGCAACAACTACGCGGATCTTTGCGGGGTTTGTTTCTCAAATAGTCTTCAATAAACTGGCAGAGGCAGAGGGCGGAGCTATGATGGCGGGGCCGGGGATAGTTGGCGTGAGGGGCAATTCCGAAAGAAGGGTTAGCAGAATTGTAGGTATTGTAGCTGTCATCTACACTCCAATCGAGTCTGTGACGGAGGAATTCCTTGGCCCATCTTTGAGCGTAGCGTAACAGCAGCCGTTCAGCGCTCTCCTAATGTACATGGGCATGCGTTTGAAAAAACTCCAATGTACTCTCTAAAACTATTCATCCATCTGATACTATATGTAAAGGCTGTTTGCAGACACTGCCACATTTAAACGTGCACGAAGCAAAAACATTCACAAAAGGCATACTTGTTTTCGCGATATGCGAATTGGGTTGGCACCAGCCACTACAATGTCCGTATCGTCAATGTCCATTCGCTGGCGCATCTGTCTTTGGCGTTGTAGATCTTCTGCATTGGTCTCTGTACGATTTGCATGACCTTCCGCATCCAGCAATGCTTGTAATTTTCTCTATTCGAAGCCAAAAGCACTGGCAATCAAACACAGTACAGAATAAAGCCATTGTAAGACATTACTCACCACACAGTCTGTTGTATCAAAATAAATGAAGCATAGATGGGTTTTGTGACAGGAAAGCTTTCCTCTGTCATCGACACCCAGAATAATGCGGTGACGCGTTAAAGTTTGATTCGCCTTAGCAACCGCTTTTTCTAGCCCGTGGTTCATCTGCCGTTACAAAGCAACAGGCTTGAACTTTCCAAACAGGTCATTATTACAATGGTATTCTGAAAATGACTTACCTTGTTTTTCATCCACATGCAGACAAATATAGCTCCGGCATTTATGATTAGCCAAATCACACCACATCCAAAGAGAGTGATGCCTTTAGCACCAGAGAAAAGCAGCCCAAGTAAAACAATAAATGAAGCCAGAAGCCAAGCCATCAGTAGTCTTTTATAGCACAGATTGTAAGCTGTGAAGCGCACATCGTGTACCAATGTCTCCATGATTTGGACATAATCTTCGACTGTTAACTACGCAACAATAAAATTATTCAAATTTAGGTAGACAAAAAAATACGATCCAAAATAAAATATAAAAATGCATATTAGAATATTTACGGATTTAAAACTATGGAACTTACACTAAGTCCTTCTGCCATTAACTCTTCAGGTACAAGTTCTGGACGAAATTCAGCTGGTGTGATCCAAGGCCACTTTTGGTTAACAGGCAAAACAGTTACTATTACATCACCATTTGCTGCAACAAAACAAAGAACAAATCAATAAAAAACAGCAAAGAAAAATTTAAAAAAAAAAAAAAAAAAGCATCTGCCAAGTTACTACATGTGAATGCAACTAATAAACCAATTTGTACTTACAAAAACCTCTCTGAATTGAAGGGTCCACCATAGCAGCCAAATTGTTATCAGAGGCATCAAGATCATCAAGATTAATATTTCTCATTGTTGGGTTAACACTTTTTTGTAAATCTTCGCCTTGAACATCTCCTTCAGGTACTTTTAGTTGGGCCAACTGCTTCAGTTTATCAATGTCAATCTGGACACTCTCTGTGTCGATGACTGCTCCATTATAATTCGACATTGCTGGTGCAGCAGGAGGAGCCTCATCATGGTTGGACGGTTTCACTTCATTATTTTCATCAAACTGGACCCATTTTTTGTCAACAGGACTGCTGCTTCTCTGCTCTTCATTCCCCATTTTGTCGGACATATTTGTTGAACCTGAAAAAGAAAGGAGGTCACATCAGAATGGTCACTTCAGTATCAAAATTCAGACAGGAAAAACAAGAATTATTTTGTGTGCAATTCACTAAGATATATTTTAAGGCAAAGTAATGAAAAGTAACTGATTGCAATATTTTCATAATTTTCCACAAACGTATAGGAATTTTAGATATACGAGTTTCACGCAACTGTCTCTGATAGAAAAAAAAAAACTTGACCATATGTTAATCCATACTATCAATTCTCTCAAAATGCGGGAAGAACACAAAACTGGAGGGTAGAAAACCAAACATTTACCGATAGTTTTTATGACGACGGCCACACCCTTTAAAAGTTTAGTCTAACCATCAAAACATATTTTTCCATACAAGCAAGTCACAAGTTTATGTGTCTTGTATTCCGGACGTAGTCTACTACCACATACGTTGGGGGAAGGGAAAGAATAAATATATAATTAAATACGGGCTAGCTATACAAATCCCTTCTGACCAACGAGTCGAAGTTAAGAATTCGCAACTGCTTTGTAAGAAAAGACAGACTTAACGTATTTAACTATAGCAACATATTATAAAAAGATGCGATAATGAAAGGATGGTATAGCTTTGAATTTGAATAACGCTCCACTCAATTTGATTCAAAGATGAAAGATAACGGCTACAGATAAAGCCTTAAAGCGCCACTCCACATAACTGAGGCAATAGCTCTAGGCATTACCATTGACATTGCAGTACCGATATTCCTATACTCTGTAGTCTCTACTGGTAACTTTTTACCAATTCTGAATGACCCATTAAATAACGTTCTTAGAAAATTATAGAATATGGCCAAAACCTACGATTACCTTTTCAAATTACTACTTATTGGGGATTCAGGCGTTGGTAAAACCTGCGTCTTATTCCGCTTTAGTGAAGATGCCTTCAACTCTACTTTCATCTCGACTATTGGTATATGCCGTTTATTCTCCTTCCTATGTCGTTTTCCGTGAACGTTGTAACCACTGAGTCATCCATTTCATTTTGAATCACATCGGGTTGCGTTACGTCTACAAAATGTTTTATTTTTAATGAAATTTTAAGAAACCCTACTAATTTACTTTTCCTCATACAGGGATAGACTTTAAAATTAGAACTATTGAATTGGATGGAAAGAAAATAAAATTGCAGATATGGTAGGTGTCGAGTCTGTCTGAAGTTTTTAAATTATCTTTATTTTAAATTTTACACCATCATTTCCATAGGGATACAGCAGGCCAGGAACGATTTCGCACAATAACCACAGCGTAAGCCCTGAGATGATATCAAAGGTTATTGGAACCTAAAAATAAGCCTAATGACAACTAAACATTTTCTAGTTATTATCGTGGCGCAATGGGTATCATGTTGGTCTATGATATTACCAATGATAAGAGCTTTGACAACATCAAGAACTGGATCAGAAACATTGAGGAACATGCATCAGCTGACGTAGAGAAAATGATATTGGGAAACAAGTGCGATATGAATGATAAACGACAGGTAATTCTCTTCTAACCCATCTGTTGAATCCTATCAAATGTTAAACATCATTCCGGTCTCTTGTGTAGGTTTCTAAAGATCGTGGAGAACAACTTGCTATAGAGTATGGCATCAAATTCATGGAAACGAGCGCCAAGGCATCCATCAACGTCGAGGATGCTTTTTTCACTCTGGCCAGAGATATAAAAGCAAAAATGGAAAAGAAATTGGTAAGGTTACTACCTGTTAAGTTCCCGTCCACATTTTGGCTTGATCAGCAAAAGAACGATTGTTTCATCTTATTTTCCTTTGTTTCGCCCGTATTGGATGCCATTTCCCTTCTTGGTGTACAGAAGGTAATTGATTTCGTCAAAAGTGACGTTTGCATGAGCAGTTTGCACAGTAGGACAGTTGCAACGCAACATACCTCCCCTGATTTCTTCCGTTTGTTTTTTCGAAAGCCCACCTTAATTGGTTTCCTCAAATTCCTAGTGCTATGCCTTCTGGCACATTGAATGCGACATTAAACTGATTTATTCATGGATTCTATTTTGTAGGAGGCGAGTCACCCGTCAGGCAAAGGCGGAGGTCATCAGATCAAAGCCGATGAACCCCCTCGGAAACCTCTGACGTCGTGGCTCTCTCGGTGTTCTATACTCTGATTCAGTAAACGCTTAGTTAATGTGATTTTTTTTTTTTTTTTTTTTTTTTATACGAAAAATTTCTCTTGCCCTATCTTTACCCACACCTTGTATTTTTTTTGGGAACCCCTCATATAAATTAAGTAATTTTTTGTTCGGCACCCAATTGTTTTACTTCCTCTTTTTTTTTTTTTTTTTTTTTTTTGTTGCTTTGTCTAGTTGAATGGCTGATTGATAACAATCAGGTAAAAAAAAACAAACAAACAAAAAAACCAAAAAGCAGAAGGAGACAAGAGAATAAAGTCACCGCAATAAGAGGGTTTTCAATGGAGATATCCCCATACATCCTTATTGTACAGTGAAAGCATCAACTGTTTTTCAATCTACCCCTTTGCAACACAACTATCTTTTCTGGTCTTTTTTTAATGCCCACTAACAAATGTGCGCTCTTTCATGCGCGCCACAGTTCTAGATCACGTTTGGCAACCCATGACCTTCGTCACTGGTGAAACTCTTGCCCCGTTCTACAGAGTGACTAAATACAAAAAGAACTTCTTGATTTTCCGCCTTGCTTGTATGGGAGCAGTGTATGTTGAACGACCGTACTCAATTCTGATAAGCACAGGGAATAACACTAGCGACAACAAATGAGGAAAGGGTCAAGGGCAAAGGCAGGTAGACGGGAAAATTGCTAGAAGTTAATTTTCGTAAACGTGACGATATCATCGAAAATAAACAATCGGCGTTAATACGAATTATCAGAGCCGACTAGGTACGTCCACAATGGGATAATATTATTTTTTTTTTTACACATTAAATCTCAAATTGTAGGTATTATTTCATTCCACGGAAAGGGAAAAAAAATGTTCTCAGACGAAGGGAATGTTAAAAAAATTAAACCTTTTGAAATGAATTCAGAAGATGAAATCAAATGAAAAAAAAAGGAAGAGGAGGAATACTTTTGTTGAGTGACATTTACCATCCAACACTTGGAACATAAGTGAGGCAGGGTTTTACATTTACGATGATCGCAAGGAAAAAGAAAATTACAATAGCAATCTAATCGGCACACGCACCACGACACGTGATACAGAACAACATATGGGGGATAAAGGAGGGATCGTGAACCGAGGAAATGGGGATAGATAAGACAAGCGACAGTAATGGATATCGTGCTCTATGCATGATTCGCATTCCATCCATCAACGACAGTCTGGAACGAACGGCAATTTATGAGGGAGGATGCGACGCCGCGGCCACGTCAGTCTCGCGATGAACATCAACATTGGCCTTATGGCGGTGGATCTCATCATCACGTCCCTCTCTCGGAATATCAGAAAATTGCGGATAATTTAGAATTTGCGTCGGCGACGGAGACACGCCCCCTAATATTCTGTTCTTCAAATAGAGCTTATGACGATTTACGCCAGGTCCTGTAAAATAAAAGAAGGCACAATTAGTGAATCGACGTTCAAGTTCACCGGCGCATGTCAACAAAAGAGGAACTGAGCAGAAAAATAAAGAGAAAAGGTGCGAGCAACACGAATCCGAATACCTGAACCCCCGTTAACTGTTAGGGCAGTTGAACGAAACAAAAGATCGACATAAAAGCCGGAAACGAGTTAGCGTTGAAGATGAACAAAAAACCAAAGAAAAGGAGGAAATGAGTAGTAGAAACGTTGGGCAGATTAAATAACAACCCAGGCAGAGTGTAAAAATGGCAAAAAATGAAAAATGAACAGCAGGCAGGCAGGCAGTTTGCAGTGGGAGTGAGATTGTAGCCTTACGTTATTCTCGGTTTCAGCTTGGCTGAGTGTTACGTGAACGGTTCGTCGTTGTAAGGAGATGCTGTGCTGCCACGCCTTCAGCTTATTTTGAGGGGGTCCTGCAAACGCGACCATACGTTGATTCACAAGTTAGACAGAGCAACGGTACGAAAACGACCCATTTAACACACGACAAAACCCGTTTTACCCAGAAAACATTATCCCGCCGCCAACGGCAGAAACAGAACCTCGAAACGGGTCGTTTGAAGCCTTTTACTTGAATTATTTGCATTATTTTCTAAATGTAACGTATGTAAACCATCGCAGACGATCGGTACTGGACCCGTGTTACTGCCACGATTTCCGTATACCATTAGAAGTTATAGAATTTCTCAATTGGACAGATTTTCACAGATCGAATCGACAGATACATACGGACGATGACGCCCAAAAACGAAAACGAAAAGAAAGAAAAAATTGTTTTTACCTATGAATGACAGCAGGACGGGCAAGAAGATGAGACCGTGGGCGGCGCCAATCAAGACAATGCCCAAGTACATGCGGAAGTAGAACACTTGGAAAATCTGCGATTTCGCGAAAGCCAAGACGACGATTCCTCCGAATTTGGTTAACGTGATGCCAGACAAAACCTACGGGATCGGTTAAGACTAAATGATCTCAACTGGTGGAAATTTAACAAGAATGTCTTCATACCGAGCTTCCCATTCTGACAAGCGACTCTTTCGATCTAGCGATGCGGGTAGGTTCAATCGAGACGGCAAAGGCACGGACAATGTGACTGCAGAACTCGACGGAGATGCCGACAGCCTAAAAAAAAAAAAAGAAAGTTTACTGATAATGTTGATTTGGTTCCTCCAGTTTCCATTGGGGTGATGATAGTACCATGACGAGGTTGACGAGAGAAACTGCATTGAGCGTAATGTCCCACAAGTACATGAGGCCGAACATGTCGACCAAAATCATGATAATCGTGATGAGAACAACGACGGACGAATGGATGTCAAGACCGAGGAGGATGAAAGTCACCACAAAGATAGCCGCAATGGAGATGCTGAGACTGATCAGCACATCGCGCCACATCGTCAAGTATTGTTCGTAGTACACGTAGAAAATACTGTAGGGGAATACTTCCACCGTGCTGTTGGCGACTGCTGACAACGTTTCGGAAATACTATCGGAAATTACTCGTGCTTCAATCAGTGCGGAGTAGAAGTCTTTGGACGTTCTGAGGATACTGTGATACGTCATATAATAATTTGCTCCAACTGTCAAATTTTCTTGACTGCCGTTATAAACCAACGCCTAAATGTTAGAAAGAAAAAGAAAAAAAAAAACAATGTCTAAAGCTCCTTTATCTGAAACGTTTGGCTGTTTACCTGTCCATAGGCTGCGTGACCACCTTTTGGACACAATTCGCAGGGATTATCTATCAAGAAAGTCGGCAACCAGTTGTTGAATGTCCTTGTGTCGGGCCACAGTTTCTCGGTGTCGATGAAAGTTTTGTCGCATTCAACACAGTCCAGGAAAGGATCTAAACAAATCAATAACGATATTAAAAAATCAAATGCGCTAGCTAAAACAAACAAATAACAACATTATTTTTACCTGGTTGGAAGGCTGGACAGAAATCTCCGGTGTTGCCATTGACTTTACAACACTCATAGATTCTAAACCAATCTAGGTAATCGTCTATCCAGGAAGCTGGCGTAGCAGCGATGTATGAACGACTCTTATTCTTGGAGGCCAAGTAGATTTGGGTGACGAGGGAATCGGTGTCGCAGCCACGGCCGCCACAAAGTTTTTGCTGTGCACGCTGATCCGTGTAATTGTAAGAGCTTTCTTTCACGACGAAATAAACCGGGGCACCGACAGAAAGATACTTGGCGAGATACTATACAAAGGTAAATAAAAACCATGACATTTCTTGCGTCAATAAATCTATCTTTGAAGAATGACTTACAGCAAAGTAATCCAACATGTAAGAATCCTCAGGCATTGAAAGTTCTTGATCGAGTCCGACTTCCACTCGGGGCGTGAGGGCTACTGACACGCAAAGCCAGCCGAAGAAAACGACCATTACGATGGCGCGCATGGGTTTAGATAAGATGAAGGGAGCGTAGGCGTCCTGGAAAAGTTTGTAAAGGGCTCCTTCAGCGGCCACAGCATCCTTGGGGTCGCTCTTCTTGCCCACTTGGACGCAACAGCAAATGTCCAAACGATTGCTCTTTTGAATAAAGAAGAAAAAAAATATATACATCGATTAGTACCGGATATGGGACAGTGAGTTGGGTAGCATCAAACTAACCTCTTGCCGAGCTGTATCGAGAGAGAACAGGCCGATAAAGCAGGTCATCTGGAGCAAGAAGTCCAGAAGCAGGGCCATACCGGCGTAAAGAGCGAAAGCTTTCACGGCAGGCATTCCCGATAAAGCGCCTGTTACGATACAAGGATAACAACATAAGCAACTAAAGAACTTACTAGAACTTCTAAAAAATAGATAAAACGAATAGCCAATGAATTACCGAGGAAGAAACAAAATGCTTCGGATATAGAAGAAAGCAACATGGAGGGGGCCACTTCACCGACGATTCGGCCAATGTGTTCCTCGTGTTTCTCATTGGCACGGCGAGGTTCGCGTTGATAAGTTTGAACCAGGATGAAAATATTGTCAACACCGACGGCCAACACCAAGAAGGGGATAACTTCGATAATAATCAGGGTAGCAGGCACACCAACATAGCCGTAAAAACCAATCGATGCGACGACAGACAAGAGCACAATGATGACACCTCCGATACCGAGTGTAATCTTGCTGTCCACCTATGAACATGACGTAGTATATTAAAAGCTGATCAAACTCATTTTAAGTAATAATAATAAAAACCGAAAAAAAAGATGTAACAAATTTGCTTACCAATAGCCTGGAGAAGGATCGAGCTTGACCGAGAGCGATAGCAATGTACGCAAACATGATGCAATACGATATGGCAATGGTAACAACGTCCGACTGGCTTGCACGAGTCAACTCGTCTTCGATAGAACGTTCGGCCATGTAGGCGACCGACATGTACCCCGGCATCTTATTTTCTTTCCAATATTTCATGTACTCTAGAAATCTGAAAGGTAAAATCAATCAAGTTTAGTCGTTTCAATAGCTGGGGACGGGGGAACTGCTTTGAATAATTACTTCTTTTCCCAGTCTTTAGCCGGACCCAAGAGGTCTTTGTCTGCCTTATTGTTGACTATGAAAGTCAAGATGAGAGCGGTGGCGTTCATGTACAGAGATTCGTCACTAACGCTTTCATTTTCTCCATTGCGGAAACCACCGAGAACCACGTAGGGGAATGCCGGTCCACCGTATTCAGCCAAACAACCAATTTGCTCCAAGGTCCCGGTGGTTTCATTTATCCATTTGAAATTATTATCGTAAGGCATCAGTGGATTCCTGAAATGAAATGGAAAGATGTCAAACCAACGATAATGGGCAAAATAAAAATGAATATATGTTAGAAAGCACTTCATACTTGGAACAGTAGATGGCGTGATCCAAGTAGGTGTAATTATAGCCATTCGTAGTGCCAACAACGGATTTGAGCAAGTAGTCTTCACGGCCCTGCCACCAACCCAGTACGCTTTGAATGGTGCATTCGTCGACATCGGGTAACATTGGTTTGTAGCAAATTGCACCTAAAGTTGTGTTCATCTCGTCGCCAATTATCTGATTTGCAGACGAAACAAAATTTTAGTCGCCGAAGAATCCAAACGGAATTTTCAAAAAACAAAAAAACTCACGGCTTCGATATCGTGTTGTAAGTGAAGGGCTTCAAGGAGGAAGTCGAGTCTAAAGGCGGGTCCGAATCTTTTGGTGCCCGATAGGGTTTCATAGTCAAACTGTTGAAAACAAAAGACCAAATACAATATATTTAATGTGACTTAAATTTTCAATCGGTTGATTTCGCGACTCACGCCTGGAATGTTTTCCGCGTGAAGGATAACTTGCTCCGTGCGGTAGAACGGGGTGAAACTCTTGTCGAAATAATCCTTTTCTTGGCGAGAACGACTCTCTGGGGCAGCCCAAAGCTCAACTGGGTCGATAGTCACTTCGAGGTAGATAACGCCTACGGTAAGGGCGGCGGCAACTGACAAACCGAAGATAAGTACCATCCACGGCCACCTAGCGCAAACTGAAAAAAAAACAAACCGCACAGACACACAATGAAATCTTTGGGAAAGTTCATTTAATGGAGCCAATAAAAACTTACAAGTGCCCCACTCGGTGAAGAAAGATTCGAGCGCCTTCTCCATGGATGCTCCGGCTCGTTCCATGAACGAACCCTGCACGTATTCATATTGCGAGTCGGTAGACGACGTGGTAGAGATTGTCGGCTGCAGCGAACGACGTTTGACTCCGCGCGCTAAAATCGATAACCAAACGTCAGGACAAGACAACGATTTCAAAAGCCACGCTCAATCAAACTTTCGCCAAAACCCCAATCGACTAATCAAAAACATCGCCACACAATTGTTGGCGGTGCGGTCGCAAGTCACACGCGTTTACTCTCCGTTTGTGAACACAAGTTGGGAGGCGTGGCGATGCTTCGGGTCGTCAAAGAAAAGGGAAAGTTTGATGGAGCAATGTTTTTCGAGAGAGCAAAAAGAAATGCTCGTAGAATTATCAGGTTGTAAGGGAGAGAAAATAGGGGAGGGAGGTCTGGACACACACACACACACACACACACACGCGAGAAAATGATGAAACAATCGTAAAACCAGTCGATGCAAAAAGGGTTAGGTTAGGGCACCGTACACCCAACGATAGCGTAATCGTAATCAAAGCATTCAATTTAATGCCGGTGCGCATGCAAATGAAAAGAGAAAAAAAAAAAACGAAGACATTCTACGTAGAAACAGATAGTTCGTCGAAACCCCACGAGTTTCTCCAAGCCATCCACACCACCAAAATGCATGCAATAATCGTGAAGACGGTGATTCGTCAAATGTGAAGGTTCCTCCAGGACAAGTGAAACAATCAATCGCAATATGACGTCAACGTTCACAACAGGGCGATTTAAAATTTAAAAAAAAAAAAAAGGTTTTTTGGAAAATGTATCAAAGCACGTAGAAAAGTAAAGAAGGAAAAACCTATTAAAACGTACAATTATGCTTGCCAACGGGTGTATGAAACAGGGCCGGCGCGAGAAATTTCCCAACAAAGAAAAGTTCTTTTACCGCGCCCATAGACTAACGTAAAAAAATAAAAAAATAAACAATACTAATAATACGATGGACTGGCTTCTTTTCAAGTGGGTCAGTAGGTTTCGCTTCGTCGGCAAGCACAATATTGTAGGCATAAATAAACAAGGCATTATCTTTCTCTTTTCCGATTCCCCGGCTATAACCCCGCGACACAGCGTAACGCACACAACGAAACGTACAAACAAATCACACATCAACTAAAAAAAAAAAAAAGGGGGGAAAACGTGCAAAAAAAAAAGAGAAAATCCGATCGATATTTCTGTAGATCCAGCGAAGATCCTAGTTGGCAAGTGCAATTGTTTTGAGCAGGAGGGAATGGGGGGTGGAGATGAGAGGAGTAGGATGTAGAATTAAAAAGGAAAAAAATAAAATAAAACGGCGTGTTTATAAGTAAACCGGTGGATCCACCTACAATGGCTGTTTGGGTGTTGAGCTGGTCCTTGGCCAGAAGAAGTTTGCGTCGCCGAAGTGGGGGTTGCAGTGGTTTTAGGTTGGTGCAATGGCTCTACTTCATCGTCGAGGGCCGGTAGCGAGAGATTATGAGTGGCGGCGCCGGCAAGGCGCCTCCCCACTGAATCCCACCCTCGGCTGATAGTCTCCAGCCCGTCGTCCAGCATGACTACACGTACACACGACCGTTATACACAAACAAGCTTTCCGTCTTTTGGTTTTAAGAAAAGACTACGGCAACACGTACGACCGATAAAAACAACAAAATACGGACACCCATTTCGTTTAACCCTGCCCCGGATTAAACATTTGCAAATTTCATACATCCCCCAATTTAGATGCATGTTCCCGAACAGAAACGAAACCCGACAAACAGCCCTAAACTTTTAAAGAAAAGTGGGATGGAAACTCTTTAAAACGGACAGTAACCCAGCAACATAAACAACAAGGGCATGAACGGAATCCCTGATGAAATAAGCCATTTTTTGTTGTTGTTGTGGATGGGAGTGTTAATCAAGTCCCACAGTTAAAGTCATCCGTCAATGTCTTTTTTTTTTTTGAAAACACAGCAATGTCTATCTTTGAACCAAGTCTTTGGTGCTCCCATCATCCCAGTCGTTGTGAATTTTTCTCGGGCCAACGAAAATGTCGTCTCAGTCCAGCGCAGGCGATTTATTAGATTTTTGACGTTGACTTACCGACTCGATCGACGTGCCACTTCCAGAAAACAGTCACCAAAAAGGTGATTGAAACTGCGATGAAGACCATCATCATGACGAAAGAGACACCATACATAGAGCCGACAGTCCATGGCTGTGGTAGCGGTGGCCACGGTTTCGGTTTGGGGCAACTGCCCGAGCAGTCGACGCAGGAGCACGATCCACTCGTGTTCTAAAGAGACAAATGAATTTTTGTTAGTTGTTAGTTTTTTTCTTCTTAAATTCCGACTCAAAAGCCAATACGATCAAGTGTTTCGATATTTACACTAATAGCTTCGTAGCAAGGAACAGCTTGAGGGTCAAAAGCTTCGATCACATCGGGATTAGGGACCGGTTCGCCATCTGGGATGTACTGGAAGTAAATGTCAAAAGGAGAAAATCCACCGTTGCTCATGCCTTGACCCATGAAATCCAGTAACCTAGATTAAACAGGTAAAAATAAAAATCAATAAAAACCAATCGTGATTTTCACAATTGGACATTCGGCAGAAAGCGATTCTTACCGGTGAGGGGAACAATCTTCGCCCCACTGACCGCAAATGGTGGGCATGACAAGACTGTTGGACGATGGATTTGTGACTTCCTTGCACGAATCGTACATCTCTGTGACGAACGTGTCATCAATGTAATAGTTAAGCGCTTTGACGACAACCGTGGAATTTGTTATCGGTTGGGGTGTGATTGTGTGCTCTTGAGTCGTGTTGTATGCCAGGAATCGGCTGTGATGAGGATCGCACGTCATCGAGCAAAAGATCATTCGCAAGTTGCGCGCGCAACTCGGGCATCGCCCCACCAGATTGAGGGCTTGACCAAAATTCACGATCAGATCGTTGATTTGCCTCGAGTCGCAACAAAACAGCGGCTCATCTTCAGGACCTGGCGGCAATGTTTAAATCGTTAGTCGCTCAGCGGATCGTAAATTCAACTGCAGACTTACCAAACTGGTCAAAGAGTTCAGGGCACACCGATTCGAGGGCTTGTAGATCGGTTTCCCCAATTGGCATGGCATCGCCTTGGTAGGCGTAGTTGTAAGCGTAGTCACAATCATTACACGTGCCGTACCACATGCAATGGCCCTGGCTATCTTTGCTGCCATTAGCCAACTCCTTCCGTGTCCAAATACTGTGATGCTGGCTATCCGATTCATGCAACAACTGGAGAGAACCAATCAAGAAAGCGTACAATTAGATGAGAGCAAAAATAAAAGAAAATACACCTTAAAAAAAAAATCAAAACCTGTTAATTTCATCACTCGTGTTTGCGACACCTGAACGGTAGCTATAAAAGACACTGGACCGAAACGTAAAAAAAAAAAACTATGCCAACGAGATGTCAACATCTAAAGCATTGCAAAAGTTGCCAGCAATCAACGCCCCGTTTTGCTTTCTAAAATCTACAGACCAGATACCCAGCAGACGGTACGTACCGTCCATCTTTTCTAAAGGCAAAAGAGGGATCTTTGAAATGGATAAACAACACACTCGTCGGGCTTTTCTCATGGAAAGTTGTGGGCCAAGGTTAGAAAAACTCAAAAAGTCTTCCAAAACGTTCCCAACACTTTCCCTTGTGCTGGCAATTTCAAACGACAGACCCATCTTTTCTCCCAAACTCAAGGTGATCCCGTGTTTGTCTAGATCGAAGCAATCCCTTCTTTAGCACTGCTTCAACCTTTAGGCGGACAGAAATAAGACTTCATTTTTTACACGACGGTTTTCATGTGTCGCATGAGAAACGAGTCAGATTTCTCTTCTCGAATAACTAAATGCAGCCCACCTGGCCATAATGATTTAAAATAGCTGTTTAGAATCATCTTGATCTTTTCTTCACCTCGTCGACCTTCAAATGGATGAGCATAAGCGTTAAGCTAATGGAATATAAAGAAGGGACTTTGGTAATAAGCCAGGTGTATTTCAAACACCTGTTAATCCTACAGACACAGAGGTGAAGGACTTGTCCATCCAACTGTTCAAGCCCTTTTGGTTATCTTCCTCTTTTTTTTTTTTTTTTTTTTTTTTACACAAGGTCGATCTCTCTTGTTAGCCATAATAATCTAATCAGTTGACTTTCATTTTTTTTCTCCACTTTTTTTTATTTGTGTATTTCTTAAAAAGACACAATTTATCTGGGAAGCTTAAGGGGAGAAAAAAAAAATTCAGATTACAAAATGTGTTCTAGAAAAAAAACTAAATAGGTGGCGGCTTTCGAAAACTCGTTCGGGATTACGCTTGGCCGATTCTAGACTTTTACTAGAGGCAATAGGTGGTACGACCTTGAACGCGTAACTCGCACAAGACACAACAAACCAGTTGGTAACGCATTCCAAATGAACGACCCCCCTTCCCCCATATTTTGACTGAACAACCAGGACGAATACCACGCCTGCACAACAATTGTGAGCCTCAACGAGAGCCAAGAAAATAAAAGGCTGTAACACAAAAGGACGGAGAGGCTAGAACATTCAGTGAAATAAATGATGCACCATCAAGACCATAAAAGAGATGACGTTAAAGAAGCTTCGTGCCCTTGAATCTGAACCGCCTCAGGTGAAAGGCATCTTCAAACATGCCCAACAAACTTTTAAAACTATGCTCACGATGTTATGTATGTTTGTTTCTGTTGGTTAAAGATTGGCCAATTGACAATCGCAGTGTCGACAGTTGACCGGAAGATGGCCATCAAATACAACCCCCCTCGCATACGCGATATCCGCTATCTGTGTAGAATATATACGTTGGTTAATCGAATGTTCGAGACCAAAGGGATTTTCTGACAACAAAAAAGGTTCAGTTTGGTTGGGCAATGCGATTTGCTTCTTCGTTTGTTGCGAGACACGACACAACGGCTTAACTATCGATCGATGGACGGCAATGACGTCATAGCCGGACTGAATAGTCAGAGTGCGTCTTCTTGTTTGTATGCGCGCCTGTCTGTATCTACCACCGTCGGGTGTGTAACACTTTTTGGAACTTCTTCAAGGTTTCTAGGTCCCGCCCCACATATTTTTGCCCACTTTTTTCGCAATTGCAACGCAAATGGAATACGCCACGTCGTGTTCTTTTCCGTACTCCTACTATGACATCAGTCAAATAGGTACACAAGCGAAGGAAACCGGTCTTAAAGATTAGTGAATTATCTTGTTCTTTTCCACTTACTTCGAGATCGGCAGTTTCGGAGCAAACCGGGTTGTACCAAATAGCGAGCAGTGCCAAAACGAAGACAAAGACCACGTCTCGCCCCATTCTATTGGTTTTTCTGTTCTTTCAACTTTCAATCAATACCTGGAAATATAAAAATTTAACGAAACATGTCAGCAAGGATTTTCTAGTGGATTCTGACGCGATTGTTAAGACGCCGAAGGAAAGGAGGTGGGGGAGGTATGTTTTGGGGACAGAAGGGAGGAAACCGGGGGGGGTAACCGGAAAACAGGAGATTGCCAGCTGACAGTTAAGTAACTTGAACAAGAAAAAAAAATACGTTTTTAAGCCGTTACACGAAGACCGGGAAACGGTTCTCGGTCATTAACAGCTTCTACTCCCACACAAGCCGAGTTGGACTCGATTTACGAGTCAAAACAAAATGGCAGCAGACTTGTACTTACTCGTTTAAACTGGTGTGGTATGAGGCTGTTGACAATCACTATTTCCACGACACACTGGTGCCCTAGCAAAGCAGTAAGTTTTTCGCACAAATTTTAGGAATTTTTCGCTTCTCTGTGGCTAACCCTATGACGCAGGAAAGCTAAAAGAAAACTAAAACTAAAAAAACTTGCACAAAAAAATGGCTCCCGTTGAGGGGAGAGGCGGCCAAGCTGTGCCGGAGGTTGGGGGCAGAATGGTTGCCGTTCGACCAAGTAGAGGCGCTACTATAGCTTATAGTTCGATTTCTCTACGCGTCAAGCGCCACTTCGAGCGGCATGCCGTTTCCTCCAAATTGTGAATAGTGTACCCTCCTATTTTAGTTTGATGGAAAGGATGAAAATTGTCTCATCGGCGGGATTGCATGAGGATTGATGACGCATATTGTTGCTCCTCCTCACGCGGAAGTCCAACGAGAAATCTTACATAAAATATCTGAAAGTGTTCTTCGCTTTGGTTTCTTTTTAGCATACCTCCCTCATCCAAGACAGCGATTCTAAAAGAGAACAGGATAGAAAATGATAACAATGTACAACACCATGTCGAGCTTTGAGCCCTTCCGTGACATTTATCCAATCGTCCTTACCATTTGTCTTCCTCATTCGATAACAATTGTCTTCGGCATTGACTCCCCTAGCCAGAAAGAAACAAGACAGAAGCTCAAATGAAAAAACACCAGTAGCTAACGAGCCAAATGATCTGTTCGCCAACGCCTCATTTCTTTCTTCTTTACACTCGTGCTGGTTTCAGGTTATTTAACTTTTTCGAATAACGAAGAGATTGGCAGACTTCTGGTTTCATTGTGGCTACAATGTCAATGTCTCTGAACATGTTTACGCGCGATAAGACGAACAAAATTCGTAAAGCTGCTCGTGCATTTTCGGCCTTTGGCTGTCTGACGAAGGGTCGTTCAATGGCAAATAGAATTCGTAATCAGGGCATCGATCCTTCACGGACGTCATTTCATCAGAGATTAGGTTTATGTCTCCAGTTTTTTTTTCGATTTTGACGGATTAATCCATGCATTGTTTTATCTTTATTTCGTAGGCTCTTAAGTTTTCTTTCAACTTTCATCAAGTCCAAATTGAAGGACGAAATCGTTCTTTCGACAGAAAAAGAAAAATAATTCTGTGACCATTAGCAGCCGCTATGTGTATCGGGTTTTGTCGATATTGGGCCAAGTTGATGTAGAGGGCAGGCCTTCCCAACGCCCATTGAGTCCAATTGAATCTGTTAACAATATGGCCGACAAGATAACGTTTTTTTTCTGGCCCCGTGCGAGTTCAATCAAGTCCATCAGTTGATTGATAAAGAGATCACATGCATTGATGGCCAAGTAAAAGGAGATTTTCAACAAACAACCCTCTAAAGATGATTGATAAAAAAAAGAGGTTCTGTTATTCATTTCATAGTTAATTCAAACATCATTCGTTGCCACAGAAAAAAGTAAGCAGCACAAGTGCCAAATTAATGATTCCATCGTTACTACGCATAACACGTTCCTCGTACACGTGTCAAAAGCCACTGACGAATTGGCGATTGCGAAATGGCAGCCCAGACGATGCCGTCTCGACAACTGTTTTATTTTTAGAAATGTGAAAAATAAGAAATTTCGATTGTTTGTGTTGCTCAGCTAAAAAAACGCGTCAAACTAGGCACCTCTATCGGCAGTTCTAAGCAACACGAGGGATTTTTCCTCCACCACGTTTTCGAATGTCCTCGGTTCTACCTGTTTTTTATTGCCTGTCATAACTTAGTGATACTGCAGTTCATTTGAGTAAGAGCTCGTACATTTCTTTAGTCCAAAGCGAACAACAAGGGTAAAAGGCCAATTCTTTTTTCTACTTGAAACACCCCGTTTTTTGAGGCAAATAAAGAAAGATGGCTTTATCCCTTTCACGCAAGAAAGCCCCAGATTCATGAAAAAGTGCCCAGCTGGTCAGCAGCTAAAAAGACGTTGAGAATGAGGTCCTGTAGCCCGCAGCGACTCTGACCATCGATAGGGTCTTCTGCAACTGTTGGTTGCAATCCAACATTTGTGAGTTCCAGCTGCTGTTTTTTTTGGCAGACGTTGATGCAAAAGAGGCCTTACAACCTGAAAAAGAAGTTGTAAAAGAAAGAAGAAAATTAAAAATAAAATTTAGTAGAAAATCTAGTGGATTCTTACCAGTCGGACAAGGCTAACGGGTTCGTAGTGACCCAGCGATGGCTCTTTCTTGAAATAAAGAAAAACTCGGCTGGTCACTTTCGTTTTTTTACGCGATATTTCGTGTCCGTTGCTCTAGAGCTGTTGCCGCCATTGCAGAACCGCAAAACCACTGTATGTATATCGTTGTGTGCTACCATCGTCACCATAGCTAAATACTCATTTTGTAATCGAAGAAAGTAGAGCCTTTTTTTTGTGCCTCAAAAACGTGTTTTTGAAAAAGAAAGAAGGAGCACCGTCATCATTTGAAAGTGTTGATGCATGCTTTATTGCAGTTCGCTTTATTCAACAAAGGACACAATTGAACCGGTAAGGTTTTGTCCAAAGCTGGGAAAATGGATATCCTACTACGTGCATGTTCTGTTCCTGTTTGACGTCAGTGAACGTTTCAATAAGGTCAAACTAGGTGAACAGAGAGGAATTCTTAATTTCTCGCATTCCACTCTCGCGTTAGTGTCCGTATTGACTTGTTAATTCAGCAGAATACCACGTGTTTTTGATGAGATTTGTATGTTTTTTGTTCGTTGACTTGGTGTCAAAGAACTAGAAATGTGCCTGTTGAAAATGGGACGATTGCTATCGCGAACTTTCAACTTTTTTACAACTTGATTAGGACGACTTGCACGTATGGAGACGCCCTTAAACAGAGTAAGTGTGTTGTAGTGTTCAAAATAAAGTGCTACAGATAATAATACATATACCTACATGTCATTAATTTCCTTCATTTTTGGCTCTTTATTAGATTTGCCCCGCAGCAGCCATTTTTTACGACCGCTGTTTATACGGTGCGTGACCGGGATGGCCTGTTCGTGAATGCAAGAGGAATGTAATAGTAACCAAAAATGGGTAGAAATACTAATAGGTCATTGGGTGAAGGTCTTACTAGTCGCACCATCCACGACGTAGACGTACAGGTGCGTATAATTTAATCCACATTCTACTTTCAATGTTTCTTCTGACTTTCTTCGCCTTTAGTTTAGTTTCTTTCTTTATGTGTCCTTTAATCGAAATGTTTTACAAGATTGCCACTCGATCTTATTTCCCGTTTCTCGGTAACAGGTTCTTTGTGACCCACCATTTCCCTCCCTAAGGTTTTCGTGCGTTACCATAAAAAACATCGTACTTTGAAAATCATTAAACGATTGGTGGGAGTCATCGCTCAAGAAATACATGGTGTTTGCCGATGCTTTCACAAGTATAAAACATAAACTATTAATTTGTCAGCTAAAAACAGAATTTTTATTGTGTGGAATTTCCAGGCTCCGGATTTGAAAAGCTGTGGAATTAAAAGCAAATGTTAGTTGCACGCACAGCTTTCTGGACTTGGGTAAGAACAAATATACACTTTCGTTAGACCAAGTGCCAGGCACTATCCTCTCGGAAAGTGTTGTGCAAGGACCGGTTCTCCCAAAATAGCCGATGTTTACAAAAAGAGGAAATGGAACAAAAATATCAGTTGATGACATTGGGCGTATTTTGTTCTGTGAATTTCAAGCTTGTATTTGAACATTTAAAAATTAATTTGCTTTCCCGATAGCTTATGGCTATTGTCGTTAAACATGCCCTTAGCTGTTTAGAAACCTTTGATTTGATCCCAAAAAAAGCGAAGAATTCTTGGCTAAAATAATTTAAACGATAAGAGATTCACAGATCTTGATATGTATAATGAGAATCTAGCTAGGTATAAGAGACGTTAACAAAGAGGAACATAGAAGACAAAAGAAAAAAGAACTTTCACTCTCGCCAGAGTATGGGGGTTCCATGAATGGTGCTGCTATAGTGCATATACATGACGCATAGATCCGTAGCCAACTTTCACGTTGCCGAATGCCACAATCGTCTAGCCCTTTTCACTGGTATAGCCATCAATGAAGTCCCTTTCCCGTTCTCTCTAGTCTATATGTAGAGTCCTTCTCAAATTCTTTCCCTCGAGCTACTGTCCTAGTTGCGAAAGGATCTCAAGATTCCTGCGAATTGACATGAATCCTTTTCGATTTGCCATCGTCTCTCTATGCAAACAGTTTAGGGCCGATTTAGCGATTCCCGCTGCATTCTATCGTTTGGGCTTTAACTGGTGTGGCTAGATGTTTACTAAACCGAGACTGAAATCCGAATTTTTCGTGGTTTCTCTAAAATAATAAAAATTTTGGTTAATGTATATAGTTCCCGATAATGGAATCTTTGATTTTGCAAGAGGCCCCTTGAACGAAGATTCTTTTTTCTCAAATTAGAATAGGCCAATTCACGTGTTTTAAATGCTCAACAACTATTGCCAAGCGGCCCATTTAGCTCAAGCAAAAAGTAAAAACTCTGTTTCGCAGCTCGTAAATTTTGAACGAATTAATGTTGTCGTATTTGGCCACATGCAAAAAAAAACAAGTAAAACCAGAATTTGATTTCGATCGCGGATATCTCGATAAATTTGCAATGGGTGCGGATGGCCACTATATGATTAATGGATTGAAAAATTGGTTCAAGTACAGGAACATTTTAGTGTAACATGTTATACAATTAGCGTTTCAAGGCGCTTAGCCTTGAAACTCTTCTGTTTGTACTCGTTTTCATTAAAGAGAGAGCAAAATAAGCAAATCTCAGTAAGAGAAACCATACATGGCCTTTCTTTCTCAAACAGCCTTGCCTTTTGAGAAACTTAAGTTTCTAAATAGCAATTCAACAACACGCTGATCCGTGTAATAAGTCGAGGCCAACTCAAGAAAAAGTGAACAAATAAAAACAATAAATTTATCGACCATATTCTCCTTTACTAGACTTAAATTTTGCAAATATCATTTGGGACGAATAACTTTTATTTTAGGCTGGGAAACCGTTTTTGTTTTGTTTTTAGCCGAGCATAAGACGATTCATTTTTAGTGTAATATCTTTAACTATACACTTTGGCTGCGATCTTTGGAACCAGGAAGAAATTGAACAGATGTCACTTTAGACTCGATGATCGAAACGATAAGGGACGATATAAAAAAAAAAGTTTTTAAATAGTTTTAACTTGCTATATCACATCGAAAACAAACATGCCGATCAAAAAGGTTGGTTGATATGGGACTTGGACTGGAAAATCATGAAACCGTAAAGTATGTCGGATGTAGGTTTTCAGCCATGTATTCGACTATAATACGTAGTTTTTTTTTTTCTCCAATTCTATGTTATTCAAAATACCAAAATTATGTTGTATAATGTGTTTGGTAATCGAGTGGCTACCACACAGCTAAAGGCACAATAGTATTGAATAGTAGCTGTATATACGGTGGGGGATTTCAGTTGACGGTCATCGACTCACGCACACGAACCGTTATAGGACCTTAGGTATGTGTGCCATACAGTCGTGGATTCGAACCAAACAAATAAAATAAAGAAAACGTATACATGCAGAGTCCGAAAAAGCTTTCACTTTCATTTCTGGTGTTCTATAAGGGATATAGACGCGATTCGGTGATTAATTGAAAATATTTCACATAAACTAACATCTTTTATTTCTTTATAGCATCCATTGGAGTCGAGACTTGGATTTAGCGAAAAACAAAAATGGTCACCCACCTGTCCCATTCTCGCTAATAAAACTTTTAAATCAGGGCCGAGGAAAATTATTTCGAAACTGTTACCTTGATAATTCAGTCAACCGCCAATTTGTAACGCTTTTTGCCAAATATCATCATGACTTGGCAGTTATTGCTCTAGAAAATAAACCTTCACTAGCCCTCACCTGTAGAATTGCAACGCTCAAGATGTTTCATTTCTAGCAGGCGTTTCACTGCTTCGTGGCAGTGTATATAGGCATGCAGCCATGTTTCGAAATCATTACATAACTATAGTACTATCCGTCAAAACATCCCATCAATGACGCTCTTCTTCTTACCTGATTATTTTCCCAATGTGAAATTCAATTCGCCTCGAGCTTATCGTGATTGACGTCGGTCACGTGACGGACAAATGAAATTTAGTGTATAGCCTAACGCACTCCAATCACACTCTTTTTTTTTTTTTTTATCGCAAACACGACGTGAGCTAATGTAGCACACAGCGACATTCAGGATTTTGCCTAAATGGGGTTATCATCTACAAATGAGGCGATTGGTATATCAACATCAAAGTTTGACTGCTGGGCCAAGGAAAACAATTACTCGACCTTCCATTTTCCCCTTTTTATGTTTACGTAACAATTGTTCTGGTTTCATTTGTTTTTGGATTGCAGTTTCAGCCATGTTTTTTTGCGTTTATCCAGCAAAAGTTTCGATTAAGGAATTCAGATTTAAGTTATCAAATAAAAAAACAGAAAAATTTATGAAATCCGTATTCCAATTAGCTGAATCCACAGTCTTGCTCTGTGTGACTTGAGCGGTACTACAATGATGGTTGGCGAAAAACATAATCAAAAATGAATTTGATAAAGAAAAGTCTAGTCAGTTGATGTATCAACGGTCGTTGCTTAATCTGCAAAGTGATCCATCATCCTATAAGCCGCTGATAAGCTTTTTTTGCTGATTTACCTAAGTTACGGTTAGAAATCTGGAATATTTCGTCCAGGAGCAAACAACTTGGTCGTTTTTTTTTTAAGTATCACCAACTGCTTGTTGGACACGTTAAGAATAGGACAAACCAGATCTGCCAAATCTTTGGTCTTTTTTAATTTAGACAAGCACTAGCGTTTCAGCGACACCAAATGAATTCACTGGAGAGAAATTAGATTGAAAAAGAATCCTATCAAAGACGTCGCAAATAAGCCCACAGCAAAAAGGAAAAGGAAGGGTTTTTTCGGGGTTTTTCAATCGATAAAAGGGAAATGGAGTGGTTGTCGGAATTAAAACTGATTGCGGAAAGTGTTTTCTTTCCTTGTCCACGCGTTCCCTTCTCTCAGGCTAAGGTGAGTACTGTTTTGCAACTTGGGCATTTCTGTTTTAGAAAGATGAACGAACAACATTACAACACGTGTTGTTGATCCAATGACCGGTGAAATACTTTGTTAATACCTGCTGCCATACGATAATGCAGTAATGTCAGTGCTGGTTTCAGTTTCGTATGCCTTTGTTTTCTTCCATGGCAAGCCTTCTTCAGACAGAAGATTTGTTACGCAAGTAGAAAATGGTGTGGGCGAAAGTAATTTTAATTGTTGGTTTTCAATTTGTCAAATACCCTATTCCTCCTTTTCCCGGTTTCTATGGATTGCTTTTAAGGTTGACGGTGAAAGTTCTGCTACGCATACAGAAAGCGTGGGTACAGCGACGCATTTTGATTTGCGCAGGGTTCTTTCGCGCCTCCTGGCGTTCACTTTGCACAGCCGTGAGCGACCGAGCGTTTTACAGCAACGACGGTGTCGAAATTGTTCCTACCCCATACCTAACTATAGGTACCACCTACGTTGTATCGATGTCGGACAAAAATGTCGGACAATCGGAATCTTTTTGAGCATCAGGAATATTCTGTCTAGGCTTATGCACTGCAATATGAGGGATACCTATGAGAGAACAATGTAATCCGCAATGAAATGGTTAATGCTTTACATAGTATAAAGGTAAAACCTAGAAGAAGCCATCGCCACCATGGGCAAAGTTGTATTGACCCTGCAATCGATCAATTCGTGTGTATTGTAACCGGCCCCATTCTGCGCACCCACGGCCGCCAACCCTCTAGCATCCTTGTCGGTCGACGTTGAGGGTTCTTGTAATTGTGAAATGGCAGCTGTGTGCAGCCAAAAAATGGCTGTGAGAAATCAGATTCCAACAAATCCTTTACCGACGGATAGTTTCAGTATACGTTGTGAAAAATACTTCTCCGAGTTGAACCGGTGGTAATTGTTTGATTTGATTAGTTTCATTAATCTTGACCCATACAGGATGTAGCGTTTGTTTGCATGTCAAAACTTCCAACGTAAACACGCTTTTTTGTGATTCGGTTACCCATTTAGTTTTATCACTACATATTACAAAGACCTGATGTAAGAATTGGTGCTTCTTAAGTTACTGTTTTTCTTATTTACATTGTTAATTACATTTTCTTCTACTCCAGACAAGGTTTTTTCTCTGAATGTCATGAGAAGAAGTAAATAAAAAATATTTCCTGGATGTTGCTTAAATTAAACTTCAGTGAGGAATAGCAATAATTAACCCTGGAATTATTGATTTCTATAGGGAAGTATGGAGATCAATATTTCTTGGACAATTTCTGTCAGTTCTTCTGTGCACCAGTGCTGTGATCAGCCAACTACTCTATGCAAATTATGGAGTTGCGGCTCCCACTGGTAAGTTGATAGATTTGTAAACAATGTGGTTGCACTAAGCACATTTACAAGAGATGATGTATCAACATTTAAAAATTTTTCCCCATCTACAGCCCAGTGCTTTCTCAATTATGTCTTGCTGTGTTTGGTGTTTACCACAACTTTGGCATGTCGACCAGGAGAAGGAGGATTATTGAGTGTACTGAGAAAAAGAGGCCTGAAGTATTTCTTCCTTGCAATAGCTGATGTGGAAGCTAACTATTTAGTTGTGCAAGCATATCAGTACACCACTTTAAGAAGTGCTCAACTATTGGATTGTTTTGCAATCCCAGCAGTTCTTGTGCTTAGCAGAACTGTTCTCAAAGTGAGATATCAAATTATACATGTTATTGGAGTCAAAGTTTGCCTGGTAGGAATATTCTGCCTAGTATGGGCAATCCCTGATGAAAATAATGAAACAGCAAAAGACAGATTGATTGGTAAAGTTATCAATTGCTTTTTTCAATTGACAAGACACATTGACAATTTATAATCACCTTTGGTTTCATTAGGTGACCTGATGTGCATAGGTGGAGCACTGTTGTATGGAATAATAATCATAGCTGAAGAGTATGTAGTGAAAACAATAGATTGTGTTGAGTTTTTAGCCATGATCGGTCTATTTGGAAGTGTAATCAATGGGGTGCAACTGTAAGTCTGTTTTTTTAAATCAAATGCAAAATAATTTATATAAGAAAAAAAAAACTTTCACTAGAGCTGCCTTGGAACATGAACAAGTTGCAAGT
Organism: Daphnia magna; assembly: GCF_020631705.1. Taxonomy (NCBI): domain Eukaryota; kingdom Metazoa; phylum Arthropoda; class Branchiopoda; order Diplostraca; family Daphniidae; genus Daphnia; species Daphnia magna. The sequence goes on from NC_059187.1 coordinate 413,420, forward strand.
ATTGACTGGTCAGAATGGCGAGTTATTGTCCTGTTGGCGGCTTTCACTCTCACGTTGTTTACCTACTACACAATTACACCGATCGTAATGAAGATAACAAGTGCAATGGCTATCAACTTATCGCTTCTCACCGCTGATTTTTACACGCTTGTCATCGGCGTGCTACTGTTTCAGTTTAAAGTTAGTAGTATTCATTCTGTGCTATTCGAGTCCTTCAAGTCACAATTTGAAATGAATTTATTTACAGTATGATGTTATGTACGCGCTATCCTATGCGCTGGTGGTGGCTGGAGTAGTGATTTTCTGCTCACGCTCAGCACCCATTTATTCACAAACTTTTGGTCCAAGGTAAAGCTAACGCATAAAGCATAAGATAAATAACTATCATTTTCGCATCGATTTAACCCAAATAATGTTGCATGATTGCCCCTGCATGGCTTTTTCTCACCCTTTATTATTTTATTGTTTGTAAAAATCCATCTCCGTGGCATGAAATTCGGAACTTTTCCTCGCATGGCTACTCGTGACCCACAGAGTAAGTGACCTAGTAAACAAAATGTCCCCTTCTAACTAATTCTGAAATCGAGATCTCAAACATTGTTTTCTATTTTTCGTGTCGGTCAACTTCTAGGTTAACTTTGCCTCGTACCATTACAACAACGACGACAACGACCAATATGAGCTCACACAACTCAAGCCACGACATGCAATTCAATATGCAAAGCCTCGGTTGCCCACCGCCGCCACCACCGCCAGTTGTACGTTCTGGAATGCCCGCGCACACTTCTATATCCTTACCTGTTTACTGCCATAGTGCTGAGACGACGTATGGCACCTACAGGTACGATATTTTTCAAATTTTTTTAAAATTATTACCATCGCATCAATAATGAACATTTTAGAAGGAGACGTCCTGGAACTGCAGTGAAAGACAGCGAAGAATATTACCAGGTTAGTTACTATCTTAGCTGACTCAGAGAACTTCTATGAACCTTTTAAATTTTTTTGCAAATAGGTTACTAGAAATCCAGGACTTCATGGTAGCCAGGTGGAAGAATTGACGACATCGTTCGACGGGCGAGATTCAACGCCGGTCCCTGTGAATACGCGAACTGGGTTAGAGTCTACACCTGCTCCGGAAAGAATGCTTTTGGGTGGACGAGAACCATGTCCACAAACACTTCCACAGCAACCACTGCGTCCCCTCCCTTCACTAGATAGTACGTTTACTCAGACGGTGAAACTGAAACTGCCACCTAGTCCAAATCTAGGAGGATCGGGAACGATGCATTCCAACCGAATGCAACAACTTCCTCACTGTACTCTTCCAAGGTCACGTGGACACAAAGAAGTTACTTTCAATCCACAGGCTACGTTCCAAGTAATGTTACATTTTTGCATCTAAATTTAGATCTAAATGATAAGAGTAATTATTTTGTCATCGATAGGTCTATAGGAGGCCAAGCGCCTGTTACGATGGAGATGAACAACTGTAACACTAGTCAAAAGAACTGATGCTGAGGCTATCTTACGCAATAAAACGGTCATTTTCTCTTCCGCCACTGCCATGACAATTTGGGAAAATACGTGTTAGCCCTAAAATCGTTTTTCTAAAAAAAAAAAAAAAAAAAAAAAAGGCAAGTAAGACGACATAACAAAAAGAAAAAGCCTCGTTGTAAGGACCATTCTGGTTTTCTATGACCATCTCTTTTCTTTCTGTCTTTTTGTCTGCCCATTTTCGTGAAACCTCCCGGTACTTATGTCGGTATCATATCCTTGTTCAACCTGTCTAATCATTTAAAGATTTCTTCCTCTAATTGTTGGTATTTATCAACATTGACTTCCAAATTCATTTGTTCTAAGTTTTCACTATATACTGTATTTCTTTGAGATTCACAATTTCGAAAAGCGTTCGTGGATGAATTATTGCCCTGCAAACTTGTGTTCGTACGTTATTGCATACTGAAAAGAGCTTTCGGTTAACCTTATGATTTTCTAGTCAATGTTCAAGTCTTCACTAAGTTTTTTGCTGCCATATACATTTGTTATCAATTTCTGTACCCAGACCAAACTTTTTTGTAGGAAATTCTTGAAAAAAATGCGTGATGTTCTACAAACAATTGCCCAATTTGTTGAAGAGAAACATTTAAAAATGAGAGCAAATTAAATATGGGTGAAAATTTTTCGCATGACATAGGTAAGACATCAAATGCACAAGTTTTATTTAAAATCGCTTTTCAGATTATGCAGGAATTTTATCAACGCGTTTTTCACGTTTGTATGGAATTTGTTTTTTCAACGTTTTCATCCATTCTCCCCTTAAGTGCATGTCAACCTTCTGCAGTGCTCTTTACCATGCAAAATAGGTTACCGAAATTTTTTCTGACGCGTGAAGGTGTGCCAGTATCACAATAACGCTAACGCTGAATGTGCATTGACGTGCCAGCTTACCTGTAATTTCTCGTAAATATTGTTCTACATTAAGGAATGGTAAGTTTCAAAAACTCCTTGAAGTTCAAAGAAAGACAATTATTTTTTAACTTTCAGCTTGTAATCTGGCTCATAAGTTATACAATCAGAATGCCAATTTACATGGATAATGCCGAACCTTCCAAAATAAAATTACCCGAATACCTTATACTTGCTTTGATGCAACTAGCATCTTGTTAGTATGATTACATATTTTGCAAGCAAGGATGATCAACTCCTATACTGAATATTCATTGTTTTCCTTTATGTGATTGCCAACAGTTTACTGAGAAATACTACCAATTCTTTTTATTTGAACATTATCCAGGAATCCAATCATGAAGTAGACTACAAATCAAAGGAATCTTTGATAGAAATCACTCTTCATATTTTGGTGCCTGGCTAGGCTTGAATCCAGCAGGTGAATAAAACTAGAGATAAAGGCAAGTTGCATTACTGTTCTCTAACTAGTTCAGGTAGTTTGTTACCTTGTATTGCTTCTCAGCATACTTTTGCCATGGCTCTGGGTTGTTCTTCCTGTCCCATGTAACATCAGGGTTTTGGGTTGCAAGGCGCAAAGTGTAAAAGGTAGCCATCGCAACTCCAACACCCAGGGAAACAAAGAGTGGAATGAGCTGGGTAAAAATAGCAAAAAGGGGTGTCATTAGATTAAGCATTAACCTCTTGGAATGCGATCGATTAGTCGTCTACTACTAGAATTATCATTTCACTAACCAATTTTTATCAAAATTGCGGAATTAAGCAAATTGTAACTATTTATACATGGTTACATGCAGATTTTGCTATACTCACAGAAGGATGTTTTTTCAGTGATTTCAGCGAAAGCCCCTGCATCTTGAACGGTTCTTTTAGCAATACCACAAACTGCACGTAGTCCCTTAAAATAGGTCTCAAAATGGGGGCGTATGATCAGCAGCCTGCTGTATATTTTCAGCGGCCAAACTATCTTCCTTTTTATTGTACCGCGATACCCAGAAGAGACATCTAGCGTAATGCAGCTCTCGCTAGATGTCGCTGTCGAAGTGTATCAATTTTCTCTTTTTAATTTCTTATTGTCTGTTCCCGTTTTCAGCTAATGATTTGGTTTGTTTAATAAATGAAAATGAGCAATGAGCTTTTCCATTTCGTGGCACTATCTTCCTCCTCCTACAGGACCCTAGTCCATATATAACTAAAAATCTCATGATTTTGCTATGCTTGCTTCACACAAACGTTCTCTTAACTTTTTTTCTAAATATTTCTGATTTTGTATTTGTGCCTTTGCAATATGCCCTAGTTATCCCTATGCACGAAGGCTAAATTTTGAGAAAAACACATGTCATACCAGGTGCCGAAGTGAATAGGTAAATGACAATTTACATTAGGCTTAAAAGAATAACGAGTTTTGGGAAATTTCAAAATGATCATTTCGTAATAAGTTTTTAATTGCCGAGGTGTGAATTTTCCTGGTACCTACTGTAACTTGAACTTTTTATGACATTTCACTATAATTTACTGCCTTTTGTCATTGTGATGCATCTTCAGAGAGGTAGTAGGAGAGTCTTTTAGCAGAGCCAGAAATTTAAATAGAGATGATGAACGATGAATGTATTCATACGTCAACATCTAATGTTTCACTTCTGCCACTATTGGATTTCTCGTCATCAACCAGTAATGTCGATGGAACTTTTTCGAATGACATTTGAGGGCTAGTGGAGTATATGGAAGTCCGTTGAACACCATATTGCGGTAAGCCTATTTGCGCCACTAAGGATGATTCAGATGTGTTACTGGTGGAATCTCCGACATCGCTAGAAAAAAACCGCATTTTTTTCCCTCCTGGAATGTGAGGATTTCTACACCCACGGCAACGACCTGTTTTAAAACGCAAATTCAATATCACGTACGATGAAAAGAAACCTAGACACTTGAACATTACAATCTGTGCAGGCTTTTGCTTCCACGTAGCACGGGCATCTCTGGCCGCAACACGCTATGTTCAAAGTTATTTTCAATAATATGTAGTGTAAAGGAAAAAAATCGTGCAAAGTGGTAATACTAACTTAGTTTCCCTGGAGATGAAGTTGCGTTCCCGCAGCGGCACCCTTTTCTCTTAATTTTTGGTTTAGGATTTCTTGATGACTAAAAAAAGATTTTTATTGCATGTATATATTTTTTTATACAACCAGAAATTCTTATTGTAAACTATATTACCTTTAAATCTTTTGGTGCACTGTTTGCATCTATGGGTAAAGCAGACACCTCTGTATGCAACACAGGTGCTGTTTGAATGATTGGGATGGTAAGTGATTGGTTGGCCCCACAAGAATCAAGATTCTTTTCAACTAAAACAGAGTTATTTGTTTGAGTTTGAACACTAACAGTTGGATTTTGCATCAAAGCACAAGGAAGTTGTTTTAATGCTGACTTTGAGAGCCCAGCATAGCTATTGAATTCATCCTTGAACCCTGCTCCTTCTTCAATTATTTCTGAGAGGCCACTGGTCCCTCCGGTTGATTCATTAAATTTTAATTTTTTGAAAATTGAGGTTCCCACAAGGTATTCATTTAACTTTTTGTAGCACTGTAGTAGTATCCTAAGCTGCACATTTTCATTGTAGCTATTATAGCACTTGCACCAACTACAAGATGGTTTTAACTTTTTTTTTCTGCCTCTACATGATTTACAGACATGATGTTGGCAAGAACTTTCTGGACTGTATGGTTCAACTAATAACAAGTCACAGACGGTACAAGATAATGCTTGTCTTAAGTAAGGCAGAAGCCGGTACAAGTCATTCCATGAAGACTGTTCTTCGGTATTAGCTTGAACAACTAGTCTGCAGGTTGATACGTACAAACTCGTAGCGTTCATGTTAAATACAAATATTTTTGTAGAAAAACCTGATACTTTTCGACACTGTTTTTACTTACGGTTTCAATTCGTTCAACTTAGACTTGATAAATAAGTTGTCTTGATCCCAGTTGAACGACATAAGAAACCGCCGTTCACTAACAATAGTAACCAGGCTTGAAATCGTGGTTTGTAAAAAAAAAAATATAATAATAAAATAAAATAAAAAATCGTGATGTCCGTCTGCAACAGTACAAAATCGTCGACGCAAACTAGCCGATGCAGAAACAGACTTGGAGAAAAGCGCGCATCTATCCGTTTAACTAATATTACTAATCGGCATCTTAAATTACAGAAGGCTTTTAAATACTGCATCCATTTTAAAAATCTAAGAAAATTTTTACTATGGATTATGGACTCTGCTATTAATTATGGAATTTTATGAATATTTGGAAATCGATGAAACGATGACGAATTAATATCGACCTTTAAATCGATTTAAATCACTGGTTGGTGTTTGTTATCGTATACGTGGTGTTCAATGAATTTTAACGGTAAAATCTATTTCCCCCCGGCAGCCGGTGGGCGCTAGTGTCTTAATTGTCTATTTTCCCCCCCAAAAAAAAGGGGGGTTTCCTTTTTTAAAAGTTTTTTTTCACAGACAGACCAATTAAATGTGTTTTTAAAACCTAATCTGTATTACTTAAAATCCTAATCAAATGTATTTTACTATTAAGAAACACAAAGAAATTTGACTCACAGTTGTTATCTTAGTACTGGGTCTGCTTTTATCGAAATTAAAATATCAGGTGAAATAAAAAAAAAAAACAAGCAAGCAAGCTACTTGTTACATAATTTTTACTTGAAGCAGCGGTCGTTTGACTCTGCTTGAAGAAAAAAAGTCTGTTTTTTAGTATCCACCTGATTGTGTTCACTATTCAGGTGTGCAATAGCTATTTAAACACCAACGCCCCTACTGGCCGGGGAAAATATAACATTAGAATAGTGCTGTGGGTTTTTACAATTAATTTTTGCCTGTTACGAAGGATTGTAATTGATTTTTGTATGCAGAAATGGTTTTTATCTGAGATAGCTCTACTGTGCTGTACAAATAGTCACTAGTCGCCGTAGCGCATGGAAGTTAAAGTTTTATTCACAATAACATGCCTTTGAGCAAATCCAGATTGATAGCACATTCCAATCACTCCGCATTTCCTCAAGTTATTAACCAAATAGAACACAAAAGAACTGTTGATGGGTCCTTTCCTTCGACAAGGAACCGTAGCCCAAGCTGTGGTAGCTTTTCATCTCAAAGCATGGAGAGTATCTCAGGGAAAACTTCAAAAAATGTGAAAAGTTCAGAAGGAAATATCAAGCAAGGGTTCTGCAAAATAATTTTTAGAACTTTGCTACTTGTGCTGCTCTATTATTTTTCATCCATTGGACTCACCTTTTACCAAAAATGGCTTATGAGGGTAAACAGTGACACATTATTCCTATTCATTGCTTCATATATTTGTATTTAAATTTTCAGAAGCTTCATTATCCATTATCAATTGTGATAACTCATTTAGTTGTAAAATTTATGATGGCTGCGGGTTGTCGTATTGTGTGGGAACATTGGACACATTGCAAAAGGCCTGTCTTAGCTTGGCAGTCATACACAGTTCAGCTTGCCCCAGCAGGAATAGCTTCTGCCCTTGATATCGGACTTTCCAATTGGAGTCTAGAATTTATTACTGTATCTCTGTAAGTAAGGCTTCAAAGTTAAAAAACAAAAACAAAACATAACTGTTAATCTTACCTATTTACATTTTACCTAGGTACACAATGTCAAAATCTACTGCCATTATATTCATTATGGGATTTGCTTTGTTTTTTAAATTAGAAAAAAAGGTTTTCCTCATGTAAATTTTTATGTTCTAAATTTGGGTTTTAATTTGTTTTCTTTCATTATTCATATTTTTCAGCATTGGACCCTTCTTGTGGTTGTTGTAATGATATCAGGTGGTTTAGTCATGTTTACATATCAGGTAATTTTATCTCTTCAAATTCAGCTAGGTCTTGTGTTTTAAAGATTTTGTCTCAATGCAGGCCACACAGTTTAATTTGGGAGGATTTTTGATGGTTATGTTTGCATCATTCCTAAGGTTAGTAGTTTTCAGTATAGAAAATGTTCAAGTTACTATTAAGATTTTTTTCCCCTTGAACCTTATTTATTTACGCAATAGTGGGTTGAGATGGACGTTATCGCAAATGGTGATGCAAAAATCCGAAATGGGACTTGCAAATCCTATTGATATGATGTACCATATACAGCCATGGATGATAGTCACTTTGCTTCCATTTGCAATGGCGTTTGAAGGTATTTGAACTAGTACCCGTTTTCTATTGTTCCTCAAATTATGTGTTTGCATTTCCTTGGTGTCTTTTAATTTAAGTCAATGTTATGAAAAACATTCTTAGTTTCATGAATTCCATAATTAATGGTTTTACTGACAATTTATGTTTTAAGGTTTGAGTTTAGCTATGACCAAGGATGTCTTCCGTTTCATTGACACATACCACTTATTCGTAGTTCTTGGAGAAGTTCTAGTGGGGGCAGTTATTGCCTTTTTTATGGAACTTACCGAGTACTTGTTAGTGTCTTATACTTCAAGTTTGACACTCTCTGTGTCCGGTATCGTCAAGGTATACAGATTTCTAGTAATGCTTTTTACCCAGCGTGTTTATGCCGAATACTTGATTATCTGAAACAATTTCTTAGGAGGTGCTGACGCTAACCCTTGCTGTTCTAGTAACCCACGACGAAATGAACTCAATCAACGTAGTCGGCTTAGTTGTATGCCTTCTTGGAATAACACTTCATGTAACGCTGAAGGTATACTGGAAATGACAATTTATCTGGCTGTTTAAATTGCTGAGCAAATCGAAATTTGAAATTCAGGCTGTAAGGATTCATTACGAGTCGAAAGCGTCATCCTTGGCAGTTCTAAAAATTAAACATACTGGTGAAGAAGAACTTCTAATGAATTTGATCAACTCAGACAACGAAGAAGTTGCACCTTGATTCAAGAATCGAGTTCCGTAAAAAGCATGCAACTGGCCCTAGGATTTTGATCAAGGTCGAGTATGCTTTGTGTTGGGGTCTCTTTGGTTTGAAACATCATGAAACGTTGTGTGTTCAAAGCCTTCAAAATCGAGCATCATATTGTGTCTGGCTGATATTTTTTATAGCGTTGCATTCAGCTTATTTAAATGAAGATGTCTTTTTGTTCACAAATGTGAATGGCTAAATAATATTCCAGAGAAAAAATATTTATTGTAATACAATACATGGGTTGCGCATGGCGCGTAAAGTTTGAAAAATAGCACAATTTCATTTCATCCATCGGAAGAAAAATGTCTAGTTATCGCCGAGCAAAGTTGGAGTCCATAGAATTAACCGATCTTTGGATATTGAACACATTCGCTTTTATCCTTGCCTCAACAGTAGTATTGGATGTTACAATGGCTAATTGTTTCCTGCAATGTAAAGTAAAACGAGATAAATATTAACCGAAACGGGAATTCCAAGAATGAATAATTTTATTTTTCATACTTGACGAATTCCGCTTCTTTCGGTCGGTTGGCGTTGAGTTGGCCCGCTTCCTCCTCTACTTCCTTACGGTATTTGTCTACCTTGACTTTTCTTTCATTATCCCTTACAACAGCGTGCTGCATCATTTCTCTTCGTCGTTTTTCCATTTCGTCTTCACTGAGCTTCATTCCGCTGTTTCTGCTTCTCGTCACTGTTTCACGCTCTGACCGATGTCTAGGCAGTGGGCGTGAGTCCTTGTAGCCATCACGTACTTCGTGAGAATTTTTTCGATGATCACGTGGTGTAAACCTTTCTTGTACATGTGCCGAACTAGATTTTGAGGCGTCATTCGCCTTTGCGTATTTGCCATTTTGATTGAAAGTTCTCCTATGTTGTTCTCTTTGATGATCTGCATCACGTGAAGTTCGTTTTCTTTCCTTATGTTTAGCATTGTCATCTTCGGAACTCGATGACGAGGAACTGCACGTGCTGTCTCGTCTCTTTTTTAATTTCAGAAGTTTTTTTGCAAGTTTCTCATCAAGGCTTTCTTTCTTTTCAGATTTCTTTAGCTGTTTCAGTTTCAAAGCTAACTTGGAGTCTAAATCAGAGCAGTTTGAGCTCTCTGAACTATTTCTTCTTTCTTTTCTTTTTGACCTTGATCCTTGGGGTTAGAGGTTTTCTTATTGTGAGATGTTAATCTTTGCTGAATAAGCATCTGCTCCCTAAGTAGAGCTTTCCTTTCTTCTTCTTGGCGACGGATATTTAAAAGAGGATCCTGCATAAAATTAAAAGAAGGGATAACTAATGTTTACACTGACACTTACTTTTACAAGAAACATATTCATAGGTGAGGTGTATTACAGCTATAGGTATCAGGTTCCCTAAAGGAGGTTTATTGACACTAATTATTATAATGTAGCATAGCTCAGAAGTACTTTTTGGAAAAAAAAAGAATGCATCAATTTTGAGACTGGAACATAAACTATGAGAGCCAAAAGAAAAGTAAAAAGCAATTGGAAAATATACATAACATTCAGGTCTTGAAAGTAAATGTACATACTAAAAAGATCAGCTTAACTCACATTATGCTCTAGAAAATACATACTTAAAGCATTATAGCAAAAATAACCCTGATAAAGAAATTTCACATTTAATGTGGTACCTCTTGTACTTTGCGAGCCACATCAACTTGAATTCTAGGCACAGAAGACTTTTCTCTGGGTAAAGTTGGCGCAGGTAAGTCTAGGAAATTGAGATAAAAATAAAATTATTCACATTTTTTAGGAACCATGGAATGGTACTTACCCAAGTTCAAGGGTTCAGCTCCACCAAGCTTAAAATGTTCAAATGTTTTATCCACGGCTCGGCCGGTCAAATAGTCGTCAGTATTGACATGGCCAGCTGGCCCAGCGTACATCCAATCAAGTTTCCTGCCATAGATATAAAAGATACCCAGTAACATAGAATAACACGTGTTTTGATATGATTATGAAGTATTACGGTGCATCATCCATGGTCTCAATTACTTAACAGTTGTGACTTTTTTGTTTCACTACTAGGGTACAAATTGGAACTTCAAGACGGTAAAAGCTTTTGTCAAGCAAACAAACAACACAACACAAATAAAAAATTAGGCGCGAGGTTGTCATTTTTTTTTTTTTGCATGGTGCGAAAGAATCAGCTGTTTAGGGCTCGGCCCGATCGTAATCTAATCGGGGACACCGCAAACCCTCACCGAAAAAAGAGAATCGTGGACTTTCGGTGCGTTAATTTTTTCCCCCCGTGCGGTACGGTGCTAGCACCGGTGCTGCACCGAAAGCACCACTTCAGCAATAGGGGGTTGTCTTATGTGACCTTGTCTTCTGATAGGTCAACAAGAAACACGTGACTAGAGTTCATTTTTTTTTTCATGTCGGCCTCAGGGTAACTCCCACTTTCCAAATTAGATAACAATGAAAAACTGAAAAAGGCACCCCCATAATTTTTTAAGGGATGAAAATGTCCGTTTCAGTTTTTATTTATACCCTTAACGCATACTTAAATAAAATATATAAATAATAAAAAAAATAAAATAATCTTAATGTATCATATTACAAATAAATATGTGTGTATAAAATATAATACATTTTTCTTAAGTACTGATGTTTTGGAAAATTTGTAAATTATCTTAGAATACGGGAAAAACATAATCTTTTATACGGAAAAAGTCAAGGAAAAAATTTCGTAGAAGAAATATTTCATGGCAGAAAGCGGTGCTAGAAAGGATCTAATCGGGGATTGTAATCGGGGATGACCTTACATTGAAATCGGGGATTAAACCGAGCACAGAACTCACCGCACCGAAAAAATTATCCCCGCACCGAATCGATGAAAAAGCTCCCCGATCAACTCAGGACCGAGCCCTACAGCTGTTTGCAGTGTTTACGTTTTTTCATAGAAAAGATCGTCGTTTTCTTGTCGTCTTTACGTTTGAGAAACACAGACACATGTGGTGTTCTATCATGTTTCAGCAATTCAAGTGAATAAGCCCCTTACGGTTTATCATAAAATATTTTTTCAGAACTAATTTTTGAAATCAAAATTTTTGTTAGCACTTAACATCTTTTACCGTTCACATGATTTATACGGTGTCTCGAACAAAATTTTATGGTATTTCAAAGTTCTACGTAATTTTTATGCAGCCGCCAGTTTTGATGATGACTTCTATAAGAACTACATCATTTAAGTATGGGATACCTCTTTTAAAAAGTCAATTTAATGGAGCAGTTTGGCCAAAGCTTAAGAGATTTAGAAACTTTACAAGATATGGAAGACCATCGGAAAAGGCACCAAAAATTTCTCCACTACAGGTTTAATTCTGGTTTTTCACCATAAGAAAAGGTGTCTAATGCTATTTTTCTAGGCTACTTCAATTCTTCAAGCAAATGAAAAAATATATGAAGTAATGAAGCCTGGTAGTGTCCTTAAGTCAATAGATTGGAATCAGTTGGCCTCAAATAATCCTCTTGAAGATAGTCTTGCAATAGCAAAACTTTGTGATAATCGAAGTATAAGATTTACAACACTATTTTAAACACCTGTTACCTAATTGTATTCAATCTAAGGTTATCTACTTGGGGTATTTGATGGTCATGGAGGCCCTGCATGTGCAAGAGTCTTGGCCAAGCGCCTACTATCTTACATAGCAGCTTCTCTACCTTCACAACATGTATCTAGCTTGTTGCTTGAACAAATGACACCTACTACTGAATTCCGTCCGGAAATTGAGTCCTTGTACGCACACGAATTTAACCAATATCATGCGTCTGTAAGTCATCTGCGCGATACCCTGTCCAACGACGAGTCTCAGTGTAGTATGGATAGTACAGAGCGTGCACTACTGACGGCATTCGAGGCCATGGATCAACAATTAAGTGAAGAGGCATTAGCTTTTCTCCTCGGACCCGAAATGAGCGAAATTCTTCAACGTGTTCCACGCTGGGATTGTAAATTACTAAAACGCAAACAATGCAACATAAAAAAAAACATATTGTATGTTACAGGGAAACCATGGTGGGCAGATGCCTTTCCTAGTCGAGATAAAGTTCTTCAGCTCAGCACGTTATCAACAGCAATGAGTGGTGCCGTTGCAACCGTTGCACATATTTCGTCAAACAACTTGGTTATAGCAAACACAGGCGATTGTCAGGTATGAGCATAACATACAAACAAATTTTAATGTGACAAGTTTACGTTTCGTAGACTTCCTTCTGTTTGTTTGTTTGTTTTGTTGTTGTTTGCTGTTGTCTGCTGTACTAGGCTGTACTGGGTTATCTTAGTGAAGACGGAACTTGGGGAGCCCTTAAGCTCGGAAAAGAACACACTTCTGAAAATCCGTCTGAAGTCGAACGGTTGTACAGTGAGCATCCGCGCAGCGAGCGTGACACCGTGTTAAGAATGGATCGTCTGCTCGGCCAGTTAATGCCCTTAAGAGCTTTTGGTGATTTTCGCTTCAAGGTGCAGAATTAATGAATCCTACTTTGAAATAAGTGGAAAGTATCCTGGGTCTGTTCTGGTTTCAGTGGCCTCGTCACGTTCTCGAAAAATGGGTAATCCCGGTTCTTGGCGAATCAGCTTTACCACAAAACTATAAAACACCGCCTTACTTGTCAGCCCGACCAGAAATCATCAAACACACACTTAGTCCCCGTGATAAATTTGTCGTCATTGCGTCAGACGGTTTGTGGGATCTGCTGTCTCCAACCCAAGTGGTGCGATTGGTAAGTAACATACACCCACTGTGTTTTACGTAAATATGTTTTCTCCTAGTGTTGTCCTAAACTGTTAACGTCATGTACCGCCACGCGGAACACTTTCAAGGGATGTATTCTGGGCTTTGCATAAAGGGCAATTTTGATCTATTTCGAATACAGGTGGGAGAACATATGTCGGGTAGAGTAGCTCTGGGACCTCTTACTCTTCCGCCGGGAGATGTGACTTTGGAAGAAATAAACAAGATGTTGCAGCAGCGGAGGGAAGGATTATCCAAGAGACCGTTGGATACAAACGCAGCAACGCATTTGATTCGGCATGCATTAGCTTCGACAGAAACTGGATTGGACCCAGATCGCCTTTCCGAGCTCCTATCCTTACCTGATGACGTCGTCAGGCTTTTCAGAGATGACATCACTATCGTTGTATCCTATTTCGATACGGATTACCTTTTGAAATCTCTCCCTCAAAGCAATCAGGAATAGAGCGATTGCTCGTATATAACGTACTTCTTGGGTGTTCTTCCTTAATCTCTTAATTATTCACTGTATCGAAATTTTTAATCAGACCCTAGTCAGTGAATCCTTACTTATTATGTCGACATCTGATATAAGGTCATTTTGTTTAGAGTGTAAATAAAAATGATAAAACGGTAATAGATCTGAAGACAAATGATGTAGTTTAAGCACGTACGAATTATTACACCACTGTAGGGGGACAGAGGGGAATAGAAAACAACTTCTTACGATACCTCTTTTGCAACCAAATATTTAATCGTATCGAAAGCGGCCACCAGAGATCCTAGTTGTAATTTTTCGGAACATCCAGCAGATAAACGACATTCAACATCAGCCATTTTCTCCAGTAAAAAGATTCTGACATTGGGCGGGAATTCAACTATAACCAACCATCCAAGGATTAATTCGATGACAAAAATACAACAAAATAAAATGAAATGAAAAAAAGGAAAGAGAAATACGCACTTTTGTGAACATACAAGTGGATTTCCGTTAAGATATCTTGCAAAGCGAGACCTTTAAAAGTCTGAAGATCCCGTATTTCTGTATAACGGGGAAAAATAGATAAAGAACAATTAAAATGTCTGCATTCCATATAAAATGATAAGACCAAGAAAATCAAATTGAACTTGGATTAAACACAGGGGCGTTTTTTCATCACCAAAAGCTGTACTGATCAACAGAAGAACACAAAAACTTCTTACTGCTGTAAGCCGATGTTAAATCTTCGTTTAGCATCCAAGAAATAATGTTAGCAATATCTGATTTAAGGGGGTGACCTTTAAAACATTATTTTTAAAAATTAGATATTTTTCTTGGGAATGTCAGGAAAATTTAAGTTCATACCGACACAAGTATAGACATTCTCTTCATTCACCTCATCAAAGGCCATTGAAGTGCTTTGAAGAATATTGATGACTCGACGCATATCTCCGTGAGCTAAGCTCAAAAGCGCTTGACGGCCATCTTCTGTCACTTTAAGCCTACAAAACGAAAAAAAATTCAACCGTAAATAAAATTTAGATATTGATTGGTAACAAAGTTTCCTTTTACCTTTCTTCTTCGATAACGTAGTTCATTCGAGGTAGAATTTGGTCCGATTTTAGCGGGCCAAATCGAAAACGAGTGCAACGTGACTGAATGGCTGGTATAATTTTGCTCATGTAATTGCATATGAGGCAAAATCGAACATTTTCAGTGAACTTCTCAATGACTAGGAAATTTGATTTGAAAAGTGACAGTATGGTATTATTTATCATTTACATGAAACTCACCCCTTCTTAGTGCATTCTGGGCATCATTTGTCATGGCATCTGCCTCATCCAGGATAATAAGTTTGAAACCAGATTTAAATATTGATCTTGTGCTGGCAAAACTCATGATCTGATTCCGTACAACATTAATACCCCGGTCATCAGAAGCATTTAGCTCTAAAACCTGAGAAAGAAATGCAAGTCTTGTGTTTTTTTACCACATCAGAAAGAAAACAGATTTCAAGTGCAGAAAAATTCACCATAGAATTGAATTGTTGAGGAGTATATAGCTCTTTGGCACATGCTAATATAGTGCTTGTCTTTCCTGTGCCCGGTGGTCCATAGAAAAGTAAGTGAGGAAGTCTATTTTCATGTATAAATTTTCGTACTGCATAGTGTTGCCAAAGAAAAAGGTTCAATGCATCGGAAAGTTATTCTGACAGAATAAACAAGTACTTGTCGAAATTATATCTTGATGCGATATCAAGTCATCCAATTGTTTTGGCCGATATTTCTCTACCCAGGGTAGGTTTACAGAGGATGTCATTGTAATCGAGTAAGGAAATACACTATCCTCAGCGTATGATTGCACCGTATTTGTTCACAAGTACCGTAATTTGTTGTACTTTTACGAAAAATTAACGTTGGCCACAAACGTCGTCTACCTAGCCGAGCAAAATCCCGCCAAATTATTTTTACTGAAATTTTTGGTTGGAACGTGGGATTAATTTCGACAGCAATTCACGATCAAATTTTTAGCTTTTGTTTTTCGCAAAAAAAAATATGTTCTTCACTTCTTCTTCAAGCACAACTATTTGCCTTTAGAATTCAATAAATTTGTTATTTTATCACCAGTGTATTATTTATGATATTATTAAACTTATAACTTCTTCAATCTTCACACACTGCAACGCAGCTCCCTTGTACAGCCCTCGTAGTACTCCGCAGAACTTAGCTCCAGGATGCAATCCGCGGACTATCGTTTTGTACAGGTCTTATGGGTAAGAATTGACGGTCCAAAACTTATACGGTTGTGATGGCATTAGTTATTGTTGTTATGGCGTCTGCGAAATCGAAACACTGTGCGTTTTCCTTGCTCTAAATCCCGTGGGCTTCATAAATGGATTTTTAAAACATTATATACTATAATATCAATATACGAGTCGACGGGTGAGGAGGCCTTTAGAATCATGTTTTGTCATAATTTGATGAATTTGAATGTTGATTGTGGCATCTGACAAAATGCAATTTCGTACTTAAGCTTCTGCAATAACAAAGTTCTAGCCAGCTACCTAAAGCATGGATACTGGTGCCAAGAAAGCTGTGGCTGAAGTCAACAGCTGCAACATTATTCAAACTCTTTTAGATATTAGTGCAATGATTGACATTCACGCTAAACATCTAGAAGGCTTGAGAACACAGTGCTCTACCAGTGCTGAATTAATTCAACAAGAAATAAGGACCATAGAGGTAAGATTCTTGTTCTAAAATAAATTGGTATGTATTTCAATCAAAATGTTAACAGGGAAAACTAGTCAAACTATTCAGTAAACAACTAGTTGCAAAAGCCAAAATTCCAATTGAGGGAATACCATATGAAGTTAGAAACATCCCTTCAATCAAACAATGGCTACAAGTTGTTGGAATTTCTCAGCCATCTGTTGAAGCCTTGTGTGCCAAATTTCAGTCACTGGAATCACTACAAGAACTTTGTGATCATGAAATTAAACGAATTTTTAATGAATGTTATGCAAAGGAAGATGAGTACAGACGGTTAATTAGAGCTCTTCAGAGTGTTAAAAGATATACAGGTAACACATTAATGTGTATAACTCAATTTAATTTATTGCTTAAAATGAAAATTGGGGTTCCAGAAGTTTTGGTGCATAATGAAAAGGAAGGTAGCAGTGGACGGACGACTCCCGATCTAGCACTATACTGGGATTCATGGGATAATGTTACACAAGCTTTGTTGCCAATAACTACAAGCGCCCAGCAAAATGAAAACATCATGCACAATCCATTAAACATTCAAAATATACATACGGTTCATGAAACTATTCCGCAAACGGCTCCAGAGAATCGCAGTCCTCCCTCCACTCCATCGGTTTTGAAAGGAAGAGGTACCATTACTAAGGCTTATTTAAAGTAGTTCCTTGAAAAAAAAATATAAATGAATGTTGTATGTCTTTTCTACAGGAGACCGTATGAAATTCCCTGCTACTCCACCACCTCGCAAGAAAAATCAGGTTATTGGTGGAGCTGCACCACTGTTGACGGATTTCCCTCTTACGAAGTCTACCTCTCATGAATCCCAGCTAGCCAATAGAATCGACGGAAATGACGTTGTCAGGTGACTATTACTTTACAGTTTTTATGCAAATATCAAGGTAGATGTCGACAAGTGAAAAGTGCTAAGTCAAAAGTTATGTTTTCCCATTTATTAATGTCGCACGTCTTCATCAAGGATAGTTCTAAATGATGTAGTACCTGTGTTCAGATTTAGCATGGATACTGATTGTTTTCTTTGTGATCTTTTTATTCATCTCCCCTCCCCCTTTTTGCTCCTAATAACTAACTATTTCTTTCTTTACTGTAAAAATGGATTCTAATGGCTTGTTTGGCTGGCTGTTTGGAATTTTGTTAACTAAATCCATCAACCCTTTTTATACCCGTCATAATTAAATTCCCTGACATGGTGCTTGGATGGGTGGTGGGCATGTTAACTCTTTATCATAGTGGTGCGAGTACTATGCTTCTATCCCGCTTTCGTCGTACAAAACCTAACGCTTATTGGCTGGGACGTAGCATGGAACATTTGGCGGTGACTGGAAGCAGCTCTCCTGTACCATCTTCGAATAGCAACTTACCTGGAGCCTCACCGGCGAATACCATGCCAACTTCTTCAACGCCATCCAAAGGACGCCACCGTTTGGCTACCGATCCTTGCAGCGTAGCCGACGACTCCAATGACGAGACACCCAAAAGTAAAACATACCAATTGTAGCAACTACGATGATCTTGAAGATATTTAATCCTTTACGTTTTGTTCTCGTTTTAGCAACTGTATCCACCCCTAAATCGCCACGGACCCCCACCGTTGGTGGGCCGGCTGTTATGGCCCACACTATCAATCACCGCTTCACTATGACGTTCAAGATGTTGACTGTCTGTGACCTCTGTTTGAAGCAAATGTTTATAGGCAAGTGACAGCACCCATAATGAAATCTAGTTTCAATGCGCATTCAACTTTTTTTTCCTTTTTTCCAGGTCTTAAATGCAAGGAATGTAAATATAAATGCCATCGGGATTGCGCTACTAAAGTACCACCGTCATGTAAACTTCCACCTGGTTTTATTGATTATGTTCGCCAGTGTATCAGTGATGGTAAAAAAGGGCTCTTCTCCGAATGTGTAATTATCCGTATATAAAAAGGATGTTTAAAAAAATTTGTGTTTTTTTTTAGGTCCTCAAACCCCAATTCTACAGCGAACAGCTGGATTGAATAACGCGATTGGTAATAGCATCATGTCGGTGCCGTCTCCGTCGATGATCCGCCTCACGCCTCATGACAAGAAAAAATCTAGAACACAGCCAGCCATTCACATGAATCAGGGTTTGACATAATTGAATAATTATTATTCATTTAGCCAAAACTGTTTCAAGGTGAAATTTTTCATTGAAAACTTGTTTGTTAGGAGGTGGATCAACATCGGTACTAGGCTTTGGCATGGGCTCCACACATTTCGATTCAAGTTCTACGACATCCAGCTGTAGCAGCTCAACTCCATCAAGTCCGGCATTAGCTCTACCGTCGCATATTTCTGCCAACCACACACCAACATCAGCGTCGCAAACTATGCAGTTCCGTTTTCCCGGTAAAAATTATAAATGGAATTACGCAACAGCAGAATTTATTGGGTTGCATGAACCAAATCTTAGATGTCCGTCAAGCTGATCGAGCCCAGAGTGTGGAGACATTACTATCACCGTTATCTCATATGCCGCACTCGGCGAAAAATAATTCTTCCATCGTCAATTCACTGGTTAATACAAGTCCAGGTAATTTTGTAAGATAGTATTCCATGAGTTAAATAGATAAGTCCATGTATTAAACTAACATATTTTCAGTACCAGTGAATCCCTCGGCCAATAACTCTACAACTGCGCACACATTTCAAGATCAGAGTAAGATTGTTTCAGTTTCTGGTCTCTCCGGTACTTCGGGATCGAACTCGACTAGCACCGATTCAGAGCGCACGTACAGAGTTGATTCACAGGACAGTCAAATCTCGGACACTGAAACATCAAGCGACCGTCATTGGCCCCGCCAAAATAGCGTTCGTTTTGAAATGCGAATGATTTTTAATGCAAGCAGATTTCTGATTGCCTAATTTATTGATTAGTTGTCGCTTCGAGAATGGGACATTCCGTTTCATGAATTGGAACTTCGGGACCCTATTGGTCAGGGTAGGTTTGGAACTGTTCACCGGGGCATTTGGCATGGCAACGTGGCCGTTCGACTCTTGAATATGGATCAGATTGGTGACGAAAAAGTTCTTGAGTCATTCAAACTCGAGGTCAGACTTTCAGAGTGTTACGCAATTTTTTCTTCTACCTTGATAAACTTACCGTAGTCAATTTTGTCTATAAATCATTTCAGGTTGCTACCTTTCGTAAAACTCGGCATGAGAACTTGGTCCTATTTATGGGGGCGTGCATGAATTTGCCGACCTTAGCTCTTGTAACGAGCATGTGTAAAGGATTGACCTTGTACACGCATCTTCATTTGCGGAAGGACAAATTCAGCATAAACAAAACAGTCATCATCGCGCAACAAATTTCGCAGGTTAGTAGACTAACAAAGCTAAAGGCGCGGTTCAAAACCAGCTGTATAGCAGTTGTGCATCAGCGTTTATTAATTTACTTATTCTTGGCGTTGTTACCACCTACGATTTAGGGAATGGGCTACCTTCATGCACGCGGGATCATCCACAAAGACTTGAAATCCAAAAATATTTTTTTGGAAAATGGAAAAGTCATCATTACGGATTTCGGCCTCTTTAGCGTCTCAAAACTTTGCAAAATCCATGGGTCAGTAATAATTGAAGCAAACGCTCTTTTCATGGCGTTGAAACCAGTGTTGATTGATTGTATGCTGCTCGGCTTTCAGGAGGAGTGATGCCCTTAGCATTCCACCAGGTTGGCTGTGTTACATGGCGCCAGAGGTGATGCGTAGTTTGAAGCCTAGCAGCGAAGAGAATGACGAGCTTCCCTTTACAATGGCTTCTGACGCCTACGCATTCGGGTACTACCAACTACATACAGGAGATAGTTGTCTATTTGCACTAATTCGATTCATTCATGTTTAATTGTGAAGGACGGTTTGGTACGAGTTGCTCTGTGGCGAATGGCCGTACAAGGAGCATTGCCCTGAAGCTATGATTTGGCAAATTGGCCGCGGTATGAAGCAGTCGCTGGCAAATCTTCAAGCTTCTCGTGATCTTAAAGACATCCTTATGGCATGTTGGGCCTTTGACGTTAAGGATCGAGCAGAGTTCAGCAAGTTACTAAAGATACTCGAAGCGTTGCCCAAGAAACGTTTGCTTCGTAGTCCATCTCATCCGGTCCATCTGTCCAGATCGGCTGAATCCGTTTTCTAATCACATTCTTATCATTCACTCGATGCAGTGTTTGGTACGTAGCTAATGAAATTTGCTAATTTAATCAAGAACAGTGACTAATGGAATAATATCCGAATTCAACGCGTGTTAGTGCATCGGCTGGTTATATTTTGTCGGCGATCGCCAATAACAGAATCTGGTTAACATTTTTCCCAACTTAAAAACTCGACATTTTAGGCAAAAGAACCGTTATATAGTGAATCTTTCGCCTTGTTGCTACTCATATTGTGCATTTTAGTAAATTAGTTGACATGTGCCAGTATGGTAGTTTGTAGGCGCGCCGCTCATTTAGTCCCCGCAACCTCCCCACACTCCTCTTGTTCGTGCCTGTCAATAAAGTGTTTCAGTCAGTTCTGATTTTTCTTCCGCTGTACAGGTGATGACAAAACATCAGTTGATTTCGTCAGTTAAAAGTCCCGTTACGTTTCAGTTGAACCTTTCAGTTAAAAGTCCCGTTACGCGAAAGATATTTTTGTTGGTGTTTGTTTTATAAGGTACGCTTACACAATACGACCGTTGTATTGCACTAAGCATTCTTCTTTAATTCGTCGCTGGTCTCAATTCAACGTTTGTGTGTGTGTGTGTGTGTGTGTGTGTAAAAATGATAGCATAAATGGCCGACCTTTTTTTTTTATTATTTTTCAATTCCGTGTGTATTTTACTTTTTTTTTATCTGTCACCCCAATGGAATTTTTCACCATAAAGGGGTTGGCGATTTTTAATGGCATGCGTTTTCAAAAATAACTCCCAATTCCGTTGGACCCAATCCGAGTGTGAAATGCCAGCCCTTCGAATTTCGTTACCGGATAGTTTTAATTACAAACGAGACGGCTGACGGTCTTTTGGGGAAATTTTGATTCCAATTCGAAATTCACCTGTTCGGTATAGATATCTGTGATTGCGATGCTCCGGCTGGCGCTAGGTAAGTATCTAGAAAATTTAAAGATTAAAAAAAAAAATGGTTTAGATGCAAATTCTACTGGCGAAACATTTGGCATGAACCGATAAAGGCTTTAACAAGCAACCAGTCATGCAAATGATTACGAAAATGAATAATTGCATATTATTAACCAATCTCAACCCAATTTGCATTACCCTTCTGCGAAAGACTGGATTGTGTATCTGCCAGGACTCAACAGACGCCAGTATTCTCCTCTTTCTGTAAAAAAAAAGATAATTGACCTTTGATTTATATGTTCTCCTGAAGCCCAAAACAAACAGGTACCAGTGGAGGTGATGTTCTTATCGATTCCGTAAACATGGATGTACGCATCTCTGATGGGCCGTTTCGTATTTTTGTCAATGATTAACCCTATAATCTATAATTGAACTAGTTTAGCCTACTGTTTGCAAACCGAATTGTGTTTCTCTCTAAATCTTATAAAATTGTCAACATAACATACCTCGTACACCGCGATGCGTAGAGGCAATGTAATTCAAAAGAGGTTTGCGATTGTATTCCCATTCAGCTGGCAGGTCCGAAGCAGGAGCATATTTGCAACAAGACAATTCCAGCGTGATTTCGAAAGCGTTAGAGTGGACGTAGTTGAAATCCTGCATTCCGCCCTTAAGATCGTACCAGCGAGCTCCGTTCGTTATTCCGTCTTGGAATCCGACACCGCAGGTATCAGCTTTTTTCATGAGAGGATGACGATCAGCGTAATCTTGGGATAGCTTGCGGAATACCTTATCGTCCGGAGAAGCGCTATAATAGCCCTGAAGTTGATCAGTGCTGAATAAATTGAGGTTAAGGATTTCAAAAAGAATTAGAAATTTTCAATGTAGATGTAGTCGGATGCTTACTCAGAGCCGTCGTAAGGATAACTGGCCACAACAGCTCCACCATGCAAACTCGCGGAAAGGACGAATGGATTGTTCTTAATCCATTTCATGACAGCTCGAGTCTCGGCAGCCCTACCCTGCAACAGTTCACTTTGGCTTCTAAGTAATTTGTCTTCTGATTTGAACTGATCGGGGAAATTGCGATTGAGATCGATGTTATTGGCATTCAAACGGCCTCCTTCTGGTCCACCTGACCAGCAATCCCCTTCCTGATGAGATAAAGTACAGCATAATTATCTATTTGTCTTAATTTTCTATTAATATGTACGCAAAGTTTATGGTAAGTGGGATGTTGTTTCTAAAATGGCGCTTACTCGGGCTTTAACGAAGCCGTCAGGATTCATGGAAGGCAAGAAGAAGATGTCAGTGGTGTTCAAAAGACGAGTAACGCGTGGATCCACGCTGTCCTTTTGGATCAAATGCGAGATGGTACGAAGCAGCAATTGACGTCCAACTACCTCATTTCCATGGATATTGCCAACCTGTAAAAGAATCGTATTCTTCTTCATACCAAACTTAAAAAACAAACAAACAAAGGGTTGAAATACTTACCAATTTAACCATGGGCATCAGAAGATCACGTTCACCCCTGCCGACTGAATGGCTCAATTCTAGTACGAGAAGATCGCGTCCTTCCTCACTTTTCCCGATTGAAAAGGCTTTGGCTTTTTTTGGATGACGACGAGCTATACTGTGAAGCCAAGTAATCATTTCTTCGTGAGTTAGGTAACGATCGGTTGGCACGTCATCGTCCATTTCGGGATTGAAGTCATCCTTGTTGTTGACTTGCTCGGTAATCGAAGTCGTTGGCAAACTCAAAACGGCCAACGCTAAAGTACTGCAGACTAACAAGCTCGTCCAAATCACGTTGACAATCATGATGTACGTTTTGGACACGACTGCCTTAGTCGAAGAGGTGCGTCCAACTGAGCTCCACTGGTAAGAGCGGCCGTGATTTACATTGGCGAGAGGGGGGAAGAAAATGAAGACAAATGGAAACGACTCACCTGTTAAGTCCCGACCTTGAATCCGTCTGTTGTTCTATCAAAATTACGAGTGTAACGTCTTAGCCATGGGGCATAGTTTCCCTCCGAGAAAGTGGATCCCCATAGTCGAATTCCTTGATTTTTGTTTTATTGTTTAACTTTAGGCGGAATGGAATCTCTGAAACAAACAAGTTTTAGTCCTCGTTACTAAGCACTTTAGCGGCATGACAACGAAAATGGAAACAAAAGAAATCGTTTCCGAGTTTTCGTGGTTTTTGCTTTTTATTTTTGAGTTGTCGCGAAGCCCGAGGGCTTTCTTTAAACTAAACTTGGCGGCGTTGGCTGCAAACTTGTTCAAGGAACTTGGTTACTGGTTTTGTTTAGTGTGTTTTCCCGGGCATTCAGAGCAGGGCGTTCAACTGATCTCTGGTGTGGATATGAGGGAGAAAACATTCTTGACCTTGGCGTACGTGGTTTTTTCCCCCCTGTGCTTCAAAGATGAAAGCCAAAAATCTGATTTCCTGCTCTTTTGTCCTTTTTTTTCACTGCCATGAAGGCGATTCACAGTGTGGTAAAAATAAGGCAACAAGTTTGCACGAAACACGTTTAGAATCATCTCTTTTTTCTCTTCTTTAGCTGTACCGTTATGAAGTCTAGATGAGATGGCAAATGTCTGATAACCTCGTTGCCTTCAAGAATGGAAACACATCACACCTGCAGTAAAACGAGTCCTCAGGTAGAAAACCTTTCTATTTACACATTGACTTTCGGGAAGGTTACGTCTGCTTGAAACGCGATGGCCAGCTGTCACCGGGTGTGATGCCAACAGCGTGATACGCCTTTATAAAAAGACAAAGAGTGAAATTGATTACTATTAGCCTTAAGCGATAAGTCCCTATTTGGAACAATCAAATCGTGTGTCATTAGATTCGCTATCTTAGTTCAATGAACACCTTTAATGTCTGAACAGAATCTTTGACGAGCATGTGTCGTTTGAATGCACGAGGAAAATTATTAGAACTAAAAGGGGAAAACAATTTATCAAAAAACACTTCCTCGATTACCATCTACACCCGAGGTGGCCAAACTCGTTGGTCTCACCTTTAAATAGTATTGTTGCACCTCTTCACGACGAAACGCCGTCATGCATCAAATTCACGGTCGGACGTTGAAACGCTCCCAAGGTTTTTTTTGTCAAAGACATCCTTAAAAAAGGTAGATCTTTCAACCAAATAATTGCTAAGGTACAGGCGTGTTTTATTTCTTAATGTCTTTGTCTGAAAGTTTGTTTTTCTGTTCCGTGTTCACCATAGGACACGAAGAATGGACTCTTCATAGGTAGATCCAACCGTGAACGCAGTGTTCGTGCAAGTGTTTGCCAGCAGTTGATCAAAATACGCCATGTAATAAAATCAACAGTTGGCCCAAAAGGTGCATGGAATCTTTTAGGACTTGGGGTCGAGGATGAATCATTCAACTTAAATAGGAAGCAGTAGAGGTGCTGTTAATGGATCACGGTGTTTAATAAGCGTGGGAGAACTTAAATGGGCTTTTCCTCAAATGCAGTTTATTTCCCAGGATGCGGTAAATTTAAGGCTTGAGTAGGGTTTCAGAGTACGGGCAATGGAAACCAGTTCCGAAACAAATTTTTGTTTCAGGTATAGGCAGGTGGGTAGATGCTCGATTAGATATTTCGATTACGGGGTGGATTGTTAGGCGGCTGGCTATTCTCGGAAGAGACAGGATGAATAAGAGAACACAAACATAACATGTTTTGGGGTTATTTAGGTATTCCAAATTTTGCTTCGCGCTCTCCATTCGCTGCAATCCGTTGCTCTGGTCGCTTCTTTTTTTTTGAACAAAAGACACACTTCCTTAGTCGCGAAGTTGACAGTGACATAACTCAGATAGCTCAATAAATCCTGGAACAGGGAAGTATCAAATCGAGCAGGAAACTCAAGAGCTTGGCATCTTGTATTTCTACGTTTTCCAAGGTGCTGACCTTTGTATCCACATTAGAACTGTCTCCGTTAGGATTCACCTTGCAGTACGTATTAAATGCAATAGAGGACGTTTCAAGCTCAGCTGATGATATCGGTTGACCCCGTA
Organism: Daphnia magna; assembly: GCF_020631705.1. Taxonomy (NCBI): domain Eukaryota; kingdom Metazoa; phylum Arthropoda; class Branchiopoda; order Diplostraca; family Daphniidae; genus Daphnia; species Daphnia magna. Next base: position 438,965 of record NC_059187.1, read on the forward strand.
GTAAGAAAGTGCGGCTAGTTTGCCGGTTTCCGTGTCGGTCGTCCTTAACGTGCCATTTCGTACCAACCAAGTGGAAATGGCACGGAGTAGCTCCAAAGTTAAACGAGGAGTCAACGGTTTTCCCCGCCACTATACTGAGATATGCAAACACTCTTCTATTTTTGTATCGGTTCCATTTTTCTTAAAGTTATACAGCTTTCTCCCCTCCTAGCGTGCAACTACCTGTTTTGAGTGATACAGGCCCACAGACACTGATGCGTGTATTAAGTTGAACATTATAGAAAATGTTCGTATTGCATCCGTCTGTTTTCTCATACCAATTTTGACTAAATGACGTAGAATTTGCGCTGTCCTGATGTATCGTACTCGCGAATACAATTATACTCACGACAATTCATGAGAAACATGCACATGTATTGTCCTCATAAGTTGTTACGACTATATACGCTAAGCTAGATTTTTCATATCGACGTAAACTGTTATGTAATATGATTATTATTTAACGCTTTGCATACGAGTAGCGAAATGTAGAGTTTGCAAGTAATCCCGGGGTTTCAAAGGGGTTATCTACCTATTTCGTAATCGGTAATGAATTGAAGATCTCTCTATGTTTTTCCAAAGCAATGTATAACCCGTCTTTATTTGAAGTTTGATAAACTTCAAGGAGAACTATCAATTCAGCAGTTCCAAAAACACCCCCTCCACATACATATTTTTGCTATCAGATTTAAAAAATAAAAAATCCTGTTCATAGCAGTTGGGACGCATGTGGTTCAAACACTTGCGACCTACTTTCACTAATCGACGAACAGCAAACGACACTATATATACACTTATAGTTTACTTCAGGGATAATAGAATTGAATCTCGCAAGTGACTCCATTCGAAATTATATAAGACCACGTAAGGGAGCATACAGCAGGGTTTTCCCAATAATTTCAAAAAATCAGTCTACGGATCAATGGAGAATACTTGAATGCAAAGTCACAAGGGCCAGTTGAGATTCGAAAGTCTTCCCCAGCGGTCGCAGCACAGTTTCCTATTCGCTAGATCGTTGTGATTTTCGCCAGTCTTGCCGGTAGCAAAACACGTCAGGTCAAGTGCAGGTGTACTCCTCTACAGGCGTCTACACCAACACAGAACTTTTGCCGTTATTAGTGTTGTGTTGTTTTCGTTATTATTATTTTTCTTTGTGCGTACGAGATGGGATTAATAGAAACGCTGCGCTTTCGCGTTCTTCCCTATTGGAAGACGTACGTGTTGGTCCTTTTGCCGTTGATCCTTTTACCGTTACCGGTGATCGGTCAAGGAAAGGTAAAGTAGATTTCTTTAAAAATCATTTATAACGGCATGTTAATTAGTGCTGGGACGGATTTTTGCTCGTCCAAGCTGATGCTATGCGCTATTCAAATAATGAACGGGGAAATTGTGCTGGTTCAACACGGATACAATTTTTGTTTTGTTTTGAAAGGTATAAACCTGCTTATGGCTGTATATAATTGAAATATGAATTCAATACGCCGTTAGCATCTGACAAACGTGACCCTTAGCGATTCAAAAGCACGACAAGGACTTTTGTTTCTCGCCCTACAATGTAATGGAAACGGAATAATTCCGAGCCGATTTTTCTTTCTTTTTCTTCTATTGTAGCCATCGATTTACTCGGTGTGTTAAATTAGGAAGTTGGACTGCATTATCAAATGAAAATTCTCACACAAAAATTTGTATTCTACGGGCAATAGTCTTATCAATTCAATGTTAATTTATTTCGTAAGTACTGGCCTCGCTTCCGAATGTCCTTCAAACAAGAAGAAAAACAGATTAGCAACTAGCAAGCGAAAGTCGTTACATGCTATATTCGATTTCCCCAATGCAAGTTGAAAGTAACCCCACTTGACGATAAGACATTATTATCATGTGGGTAAGAGTCGAAACAATTCTTTTCCCCCCTGAAATTAGGCAGCACGAAACCGACCTAAAATAACTGAGACAAGGTGAACTGTAGGAATCTACTATGTGTATAGTGGACGGGCATTTACATGTAGTAGAACGCAGCATCGCAGTCTGTCCGCAAACTATGTCTGGAAGCAATGTAACGGTACAAAAAAAATCAATTATGAAGTCTTTGGTTTGGACGTGTCAGCCCTTTCGAAGAAAAATCAGACAGAATTTTTTTATTCCGAATTGAATAATCTTAAAGCGCTTGAAGTCGCCCTTGGCCTCAAAGTTGGAATGCGGTTCCTATATAGCCATCGCAAGGATCTTCGTCAACAAATCTCCAACCTTTTTCTTGGGGGATGTTGGACGTGTAACGCAACCTGGATTTTCCCATTGCAAAACAGGTTGCTGCTCCTTTTTCGGAAATACATGCGAATATCATTGATACCAACACGAATATTATACGACTTTGCGATCTTTTCGTACGGCTGTAACTTGTCGGATCACTTATGTCTATGCTAAAATGAGACAACTAACTTTATATTTGGTTTTTAGGAAGCACGAGCGGGCTATGTAATCATCATAATGGCCGTTTTCTGGATGACGGAAGCTCTGCCTTTGGCCATCACCAGTCTGCTTCCGGTTGTCCTCTTCCCCTTACTAGGCATCATGGGCACCGGAAAAGTGTGCACGGCTTACATGAAAGTAGGCATAGATCCTGTCAAAACTATCATAAGTAGCTTCATAATTCAATACTTGGCGCTAGACGACTATTATGCCCCTCTGTTTCAACTTGTGAATCGCAGGAAACGAACATGATGTTTATCGGAGGCTTGATGGTAGCTCTGACGATCGAACACTGCAATTTGCATAAGAGGATCGCCCTAAGAGTGCTGCTGTTGGTCGGCGCTAGTCCTAGATGGTATTCGCTCAAATATCCAATTTCTCGCGTTTAAAACGTTTAAAAACGAGTCCCACGGCGTCATTTGACAATGCAGGTTGATGCTAGGATTCATGTTAACGACTATGTTTCTATCCATGTGGATTTCCAATACAGCTACGACTGCCATGGTAAGTTTGCAAGTCTTCGGTCAATCAGAAATGTCTGTAATTTATTGACTTTTTACAATCTTTAATTACAGATGGTTCCCATCGTTGAAGCAGTCGTTCAAGAGCTTTTCAAGGTTCGATATTTAAATTGATTAGACAATTGTACATGAATGAAGTGCACAAAAAAAAAAAAGAACTAACCGTATCAACGTGTGTGCTCTTTTAACACAAAAGGATGGCGAAGAAGAAATGAAGAGAGAGCCGAACGTGCGTATGGTTCCAGACGGGATGTCGACGTGTTCTTCCAACAACACACTTGAGATCGATCTGGATTCATCCGAAAGTCAGAATCTCGAGGCAGTTTCCATTGATTCCATTGCCGATGTGGGTAAAAGCTGCCAGGAGCTAACAGCAGCTTCCGCGGACCAAAGGTAGTAAGCATTCCCCGAATTTCTGAAATACTATACGTGATACGAGTAAAAACGAGTTTGCTTGTACGCAAAGTGACAACTTGTGCGTCAGCATGAAAAAATGTTTCCTACTTTCGGTTGCGTACTCGGCGAATATTGGAGGAACAGGCACATCAATCGGAAGTGGTACCAATTTGGTATTGAAAGGTGTCTTCAGAGAGTAAGGAAATCTGTACCATTGTGCGAAGCAAATCGTAGTTGCACCGGACGCTTACTAGCTACACCTTAAAACGCAAACGTACAGTAGTACAGCCATCATGTGCTTGAAAAAGATTTTTCGTCAATACGTGATGTCTGTTAATAGGGGTAATTTTAGTATCTTTTTCTTGTGAGTCAATGTTCGATGTTGACATTATTTGACATCGTTACCCTTTTCCTGGTGCCATATTTTTAGGTCCTATAGTTGCACGACTCACGAATACAAACAAACAATTCGTACGTGTGTCCTTATGTCCATTGCTTACTCTTCGAACATTGGAGGTACTGGGTCTCTTATTGGATCAAGTCCCCAATTAGCTCTCAAAGGAATTTTAGATGAGTGAGTTATTGCTTTTCTATTACTATAGTATATACGTAGTATGTTGTGTTAAAACCATAGTGCATCTAACCCTTTATGTTTGCATGCTTCCTTATTAAAGACACCTCAATTAGTGCTGAATGCAGAGCTAAAAGAAATGGCCACTAACTGATGAATAATAAAAACAGGTTGTATGGATCCGCTCCTGGTTTGAATTTTGCTTCGTGGATGGCCTTCAATGTCCCAGGCATGCTTATCAACACGTTCCTGGCATGGATTTGGCTGCAGTGTCTCTTCCTCGGATTCAAACGGTAACTTAGTAACAGATCAAACATATTTAATTGTAAGTTATACTAGCCGTTGTTTGTTTCCTAACCGCCCGGCATATTCCCTCGTTAATCATATAATATTTGATCTAGAACAACTGCTGATGACAATACGCAAGCTGCAGTCATTAAGAAATTGATTCGTAGAAAATACGAAGAATTGGGACCTATGACGTTCCACGAATTGGCGACATTGATCTTATTCATTTTGTGCGTTGCACTCTGGTTTTTCCGTGACCCACAATTCATTACTGGATGGGCCGAATTCCTACCCGCGGTGTAATTCAATTAAACAATTTCTTGTACTTTAAGCAGTTAAAATAGTTTAATATTCGTTTTGTTTTACGTCCGGCAGAGAAGTGGATGATGCCACTGCAGTGATGACCATCGTCCTGCTTCTTTTTATCATCCCCGCAAAACCGAGATTTTGGAACCGTGACACAGCAGGTAGAATCAATCATTTCCTTTTGATGAACGAACAAAGTTTAAAAACAAAATCTGCTATGGTTATCGATGATTAGAGAGAAATCGGGCTGGGCCCAGTCCTGCCCTTTTGGAATGGAAATTGGTGCAGGATAGATTACCATGGGGAATCGTTCTCCTATTAGGTAATTTCTATTTTCATTACGTTGATTAGTTTTACACGCTATTCAATGTCTCTCGAAGGTGGCGGCTTTGCCTTATCTGACGCCTCTAAAGCATCAGGTCTTTCTTCTTGGCTTGGAGATCAATTAGCTGTTTTGAGTTTCCTGCCTCCGTTCGCCATCATGTTGATTATCTGCATCATGACGGCCGCCGTTACAGAAGTGTACTAACACATTTATAATTAAAATTTACCTTCAATTCGAATGGGGAATAATTTTACTGTTCTTGTTATCAGGGCATCTAACACAGCGACAGCAAACATCCTTTTGCCGATTCTCGCTGAAATGGTACGTTCAAAGTGAATTAGCGTTCAAAGAGAATAAATTCATGCTCACCAAATTTTTAAATCCTCAGGCAGTAACGATTAAAGTTAACCCACTCTTCCTGATGTTACCTGCTACTGTGACTTGGTAAGTGTAGCATATAATGACCAGGATCAGTGCAAAATATTCTTTTGAAAGGCGTAGGCAAATGAAGGTTTCTCAGCCATTTCTGTAAAAGCGTCGTGAAATTCAGATTTGAGGTTGTAAACAAAAATTTAAAAACCGCTTTACCAAACTGTGCAGTCAATATTCATATCGCCAGCGAGCTGATTCTCCAATTTATAAGCACTGCATGGAGAAGGAGGGATATTCTTCTTCTTAATCCATAAGATGAAAGCAATAATTGATTCTGATTCTTCACGAACCGCTACCTAGATTTCGATACGTAAGGAAGTGAATGACTGTGACGAAACTTTAATTGTTTATTGCTTTCCAATTGTAGTTCGTATGCATTTATGCTACCAGTTGCCACTCCACCCAATGCAATTGTTTTCGCCGCCGGTAGAATGAATCCGACTGATATGGTAAGTTGATGACACAGCAGACGAACGCAACGTGGACCGATTCATATCGACATTTGTTCTGCGTATAGGTGAAAGCGGGTTTACTAATGAACATAGTATGCGTCGTTGTCATTTGCGTGCTGATGGCTAGCTTTGGTAGTTTCATGTTCGGCTTCGACGAATTCCCCGATTGGGCTGTGCCGCAAGTGAAAAATGCAACCATGACAACATTGTCACAATTTTCGAACTGCACATCTCCGTGAACGAATTCGTCGTGAACAACGGGAACATAGGGGAAAGAAGTGATGTGGGTGAGCTTGAAGTAAAAATGATTTAAACATTACCCGTTGAAATGGGCATTTTATTTATTAACGTTTTCATTTCAGTATACTCTACGGTACTGGGAATAACGCTTTGGCCATGGATAGGTATATAGACCAAAAAGGTTGATAACCATTTTTTTAGTGTACACGACAATCAGTCAATATTTCAGCGCTTTATTGCATAATCTTTGCTGTTTTGCTATTATCGTTAGTTAAAGCTTGCAAAAATTTACATTCAAACCTGTTTACCCAAATACATTGTTTTCTTTAAAGTTCGTTCATTGAACTGCTGTACATTAAAAACTGCTATCCCTACAGCTCAGACGAACTGTAGTGTGTGTGCGTATACATACGCCTATCTATGTAGACACATTTCCTGGCCATTTTTTTCCCACGCAAAACCAAACTAAGAACCGAACCCACTGCACCAGTCATTGACACTATAACGACGAAACTGTTTATGGGACTTCGTACTTTGACCTGTGGCCGTGGCCTTCGACACTTAACAGTTTTAACAATTTTAGTCAGTTGTTGATTAGGGTCAACTAAGTTCATCTTTTATCGCTGGCAACAAAGATAAAATGCAACTAGAAGAACTAAACTACTGGTAAACATTCATTGAAAAGAACGGGACCAAGTTCGTTTGCTGCAAAAATGAATGTGAAACAGTTGTGCGGGTTTTTTCTTCCAATTTTAAAAGTAACGATTATATCTGTTTGGCGTAAAATCCTTAATCGATTAAACATACCCACAGTGAAAATAGACAGGCAATTTTTTATGTTTTTAATTGTGCTTTTGGTCGGATACAATCTAGCATTAGTTCAGCTGTACCTCTTGCTGTGGGCGTGGCTGACAAGCAAAGATCGTCTGCATTTTTGGAAGCCTAAAGACAGAAGTTCACCTCCAGCTTGTCTCGTAAGTTCTTCACTCGGACGCCATTGCTATGTCAAGCTCCAGGTAACTTCCAGCCATTTTATTCCGAGAAATTTTGCTATTTAATATGTTGGAAGCCGAAGTTTGATCAAGTATGATCAAGTATGACTCTCGATGTAAAGCTTAGCCTATCTGTCAAGGTCATAATGTCGTATTGCACATTCAGAGCTAGCGACGAAGAATTTAAATTTAAATAGAGACAACTTAAACATGTATCTAGTGACAAGCTCCTCGTGAAGAGCAGTTTCAATATCATTGGCAAGAAAAGCAGGAATGACATTTAAAGAACTTAAGAAACGCGAGATTGCTGATCGCTAATTGCTCTAGGGTATTCGACTGCATTACGTTGAAGTTGGTGACCGGAAAAAGCCAATGCTTCTTTGCCTGCATGGCTTTGCCGAAACTTGGTACTCGTGGAAACATCAACTACGTGCCTTTTCGAAGACGCATTGGTAAGTTCTCGTAGCAATTTAAAATAATGTGGTAAATCCACATTTGCTGTCAAATTTAACCCCAATAATTTTGATTTCTCTCAAATTCACGTAAAGGGTAATTGCCGTAGACATGCGAGGTTATGGAGATTCGGACAAGCCTCATAGGGCAGACGAGTATGATTTACGGATCGTGATAGACGATATTCGTCAATTAATTTTGAAGCTAGGTTTGCTTTAACTGTTTTGCAACTAAATTTTAATTCTTTTTGTAGTCTCTTTTATAGTGTGCTTTATATACTTTTGTGCCTGTGCATGAACAGGTAAGGAAACATGTGTGCTGATGGGGCATGGCTGGGGTGCAGGAATTGGTTGGTTGTTTGCTGCTATTCATCCCAATATGCTGACTCATTTCATTGCTTTAAGCTGTCCACATCCGGCAACGTTAAAATACAACTTTTCCAATTCGTGGAGGAGGCCTTATATCTTACGGTTGATAGAAAATTAATAATATTTATTGTATTTCTGAAGTTTATTTTGTATTTAATTGTATCCTTAGGGATTTGTTTTTCTTCCAAGCTCGGTGGGTTCCTGAGGTTTTCTTGCAATCTCAAGACAATATCGTCATAGAAAGTATTGCAAAAATAGGCTGCACTACTAGAGAAGACGCTTTTCAAGAGGTGGAAGCATACAAATACTATTTCGGCAAGCCAGGTATAGGGCAAAGATTAATTAGCATGTAGACGATGAGGAAACGTGAATTGTTGCAATCGCAATATCGTGTTTACAGATGCTTGGAGAGGGCCGCTGAATTATTATCGTCGACTGTTCAATCCTGGATCATTAATGTGGATGACTAAGTCTCAGCTACGTGTGCGAGTACCAACGCTGCTTGTATTTGGCAAGAGGGAACCAAATTTCTGTCAAAGAATAATCTCTAGTTGTTCAGAAAATGTCGACCGATTTGACTTTCATGTTATTGAAAGTGCGTCGCACTGGGTTCAGAAAGAAACACCAGACAAATTCAATGTTATTTTAGCGAGATTTCTAAATGTTAACCTCTGACATGACTTGTTTTAATCGTGCTTTGGTATTCCTCATTAAAAACAGTTACGTTTATACTATTACTGCTTATGCGCGAATTCTTGCGTCCTACTCGCTGCCAAATTAACTATTTTCCTTTTTGCAACTAGTCGTTGCAAAACAACTGGGCAGTGCCTTCATGTACATAAGCCACCAAAACTGAGATACTGTAACCGTTTCTTTGTAATAATATGATCAACGACATCATAGGATTATTTAGCCAACACCATGCATTTCACTTTGTTTTTTACGTTTAGTTTAAAAAAAAATTAAGTTGGGGCCCTAACAGCACTGTTTTCGTTAATTTTTAAAACCGCTAATTTAACGAGAAAACCAATGACTAAATCGAAATCAGCGTTTAATTTCGATTATGCCGTATGATTTTTGGATAATTTCAAGAGATGTCGTTTTTGGCCGATTTTGACAAAAGTGGGAAGGCTATACCCTTCCCACTTTTTTCATTGGCCAAATTTCAAATTTTGATAAAAAATACATGAATTCGATTCAGAATTGAATGAAAATCACGAAAATCAGGTTTATTTTTCTATTGGTTTTATAGTTTTTGATTTAAACGTTAAAAACCCTAAATTAAGTTGTTGCGCTAACAGCACTGTTTTCGTTAATTTTTGAAACGGCTGGTATAATGAGAAAAACCAATCACTAAATCGAAATCAGCGTTTAATTTCGATTATGCCGTATGATTTTTGGATAATTTCAAGAGATGTCGTTTTTGGCCGATTTTGAAAAAGTGGGAACTTTTTTCAAATTTCAAATTTTGCTTAAAATACATGAATTCGATTCAGAATTGAATGAAAATCACGAAAATCAGGTTTATTTTTCTATTGGTTTTATAGTTTTTGATTTAAACGTTAAAAAGCCTAAATTAAGTTGTTGCGCTAACAGCACTGTTTTCGTTAATTTTTGAAACGGCTGGTATAATGAGAAAACCAATCACTAAATCGAAATCAGCGTTTAATTTCGATTATGCCGTGTGATTTTTGGATAATTTCAAGAGATGTCGTTTTTGGCCGATTTTGACAAAAGTGGGAAGGCTATACCCTTCCCACTTTTTCATTTTTTTGGCCATTTTTTTGCTTAAAATACATGAATTCGATTCAGAATTGAATGAAAATCACGAAAATCAGGTTTATTTTTCTATTGGTTTTATAGTTTTTGATTTAAACGTTAAAAAGCCTAAATTAAGTTGTTGCGCTAACAGCACTGTTTTCGTTAATTTTTGAAACGGCTGGTATAATGAGAAAACCAATCACTAAATCGAAATCAGCGTTTAATTTCGATTATGCCGTGTGTGATTTTTGGATAATTTCAAGAGATGTCGTTTTTGGCCGATTTTGACAAAAGGGGGAGGGCAAAACCCCCCCCCTTTTTTTTTTTTTAAAAAAAAAAAAATTTTGAACTTAAAATACATGAATTCGATTCAGAATTGAATGAAAATCACGAAAATCAGGTTTATTTTTCTATTGGTTTTATAGTTTTTGATTTAAACGTTAAAACAATTAAAAGCTAAATTAATTGTTGCGCTAACAGCACTGTTTTCGTTAATTTTTGAAACGGCTGGTATAATGAGAAAACCAATCACTAAATCGAAATCAGCGTTTAATTTCGATTATGCCGTATGATTTTTGAAAATTTTCAAGAGATGTCGTTTTTGGCCGATTTTGACAAAAGTGGGAAGGCTATACCCTTCCCTTTTTCACTTTTTCATTTTTGCCCAAATTTCAAATTTTGCTTAAAATACATGAATTCGATTCAGAATTGAATGAAAATCACGAAAATCAGGTTTATTTTTCTATTGGTTTTATAGTTTTTGATTTAAACGTTAAAAACCCCTAAATTAAGTTGTTGCGCTAACAGCACTGTTTTCGTTAATTTTTAACGTGGTATATTTTGAAACGGCTGGTATAATGAGAAAACCAATCACTAAATCGAAATCAGCGTTTAATTTCGATTATGTTCCGTGTGATTTTTGGATAATTTCAAGAGATGTCGTTTTTGGCCGATTTTGACAAAAAAGTGGGTTTTTTTTTTTGGCCGAATTTCAAATTTTGCTTAAAATACATGAATTCGATTCAGAATTGAATGAAAATCACGAAAATCAGGTTTATTTTTCTATTGGTTTTATAGTTTTTGATTTAAACGTTAAAAAGCCTAAATTAAGTTTTAACAGCACTGTTTTCGTTAATTTTGAAAACGGCTGGTATAATGAAAAAAACCAATCACTAAATCGAAATCAGCGTTTAATTTCGATTATGTGTCCGTGTGATTTTTGGATAATTTCAAGAGATGTCGTTTTTGTTATTTTTGGCCAATTTTTTCAAATTTTGCTTAAAAAATATGAATTTCGATTCAGAATTGAATGAAAATCACGAAAATCAGGTTTATTTTTCTATTGGTTTTATAGTTTTTGATTTAAACGTTAAAAAGCCTAAATTAAGTTGTTGCGCTAACAGCACTGTTTTCGTTAATTTTTGAAACGGCTGGTATAATGAGAAAACCAATCACTAAATCGAAATCAGCGTTTAATTTCGATTATGCCGTGTGATTTTTGGATAATTTCAAGAGATGTCGTTTTTGGCCGATTTTGACATTTAAAGTGGGAAGGCTATACCCTTCCCCCTTTTTCTTTTTTGCCCAAATTTCAAATTTTGCTTAAAATACATGAATTCGATTCAGAATTGAATGAAAATCACGAAAATCAGGTTTATTTTTCTATTGGTTTTATAGTTTTTGATTTAAACGTTAAAAAGCCTAAATTAAGTTGTTGCGCTAACAGCACTGTTTTCGTTAATTTTTGAAACGGCTGGTATAATGAGAAAACCAATCACTAAATCGAAATCAGCGTTTAATTTCGATTATGCCGTGTGATTTTGGAAAATTTAAAAACGTTTTTGGCCGATTTTGACAAAAGTGGGAAGGCTATACCCTTCCCACTTTTTCATTTTTAAATACTTTGAATTCGATTCAGAATTGAATGAAAATCACGAAAATCAGGTTTATTTTTAATATTGTTTTTTATGTTTTTGTTTTTTAAAAATTAAAAAGCCTAAATTAAATTGTTGCGCTAACAGCACTGTTTTCGTTAATTTTTGAAACGGCTGGTATAATGAGAAAACCAATCACTAAATCGAAATCAGCGTTTAATTTCGATTATGCATATTGATAATTTAAGGTGTCGTTTTTGGTTTTATGGAAGGCATACCCTTCAATTTTTCATTTTTGGAAATTTCAAATTTTGAAAATAAATTTAATAATTTTATTTTTATTAATTAATTATTTTTTGATTTTTAAGGCCATAATTGTTAATTTCATATTTTAGGCTGGTATAGGAAAAAATCACTAAATCGAAATAGCTTTAATTTCATTATGTTGATTTTTGGATAATTTCAAAGTGTATTTTTAGGCTTACCCTTCCTTTTTTTTTAAAATAAAATACATGAATTCGATTCAGAATTGAATGAAAATCACGAAAATCAGGTTTATTTTTTTATTGGTTTTATAGTTTTTGATTTAAACGTTAAAAGTTTTTATGCTTAAATTTAACAGCACTGTTTTCGTTAATTTTTGAAACGGCTGGTATAATGAGAAAACCAATCACTAAATCGAAATCAGCGTTTAATTTCGATTATGCCGTGATGTATTTTGGATAATTTCAAGAGATGTCGTTTTTGGCCGATTTTGACAAAAGTGGGAAGCTAAATGGCCAAATTTCAAATTTTGCTTAAAATACATGAATTCGATTCAGAATTGAATGAAAATCACGAAAATCAGGTTTATTTTTCTATTGGTTTTTATAGTTTTTGATTTAAACGTTAAAAAGCCTAAATTAAGTTGTTTATAATTAATAATACAATAGTTTATTTTTGCGTTAAACAGCACTGTTTTCGTTAATTTTTGAAACGGCTTGGTATAATGAGAAAACCAATCACAAAATCGAAATCAGCGTTTAATTTCGATTTTGTATGATTTTTGGATAATTTCAAGAGATGTCGTTTTTGGCCGATTTTAAAAAAAGGGGAAGGCTAAACCCCCCCCCTTTTTTTTTTTTTTTCAAATTTCAAATTTTGCTTAAAAAAATGAATTCGATTCAGAATTGAATGAAAATCACGAAAATCAGGTTTATTTTTCTATTGGTTTTATAGTTTTTGATTTAAACGTTAAAAACCCTAAATTAAGTTGTTGCGCTAACAGCACTGTTTTCGTTAATTTTTGAAAGGGCTGGTATAATGAGAAAAACCAATCACTAAATCGAAATCAGCGTTTAATTTCATTTGTGAATTTTGGATGATTTTAGAGATTCGTTTTGGCGTTTTGACAAAAGTGGGAAGGCTTTACCCAAATTCCCTTTTATACCAAATTTCAAATTTTGCTTAAAATACATGAATTCGATTCAGAATTGAATGAAAATCACGAAAATCAGGTTTATTTTTTTATTGTTTATTTTATAGTTTTTGATTTAAACGTTAAAAAGCCTAAATTAAGTTGTTGTAACAGACTGTTTTCGTTAATTTTTGAAACGGTGGTAAAGAGAAAAAACCGAAATCAGGTTTAATTTGATTATACCTATAATTTTATAATTTCAAATTTTGAATTTCGATTCAGAATTGAATGAAAAGTAGGTTATTTTTAGTTAGCTCGATTTTTCGTTATTAATAATTTCATTAATTTTGTGCTTAAAATACTAATTTAACAGAATTGAATGAAAATCACGAAAATCAGGTTTATTTTTCAATTGGTTTTATAGTTTTTGATTTAAACGTTAAAAACCTAAATTAAGTTGTTGCGCTAACAGCACTGTTTTCGTTAATTTTTGAAACGGCTGGTATAATGAGAAAACAAACCACTAAAATCGAAATCAGCGTTTAATTTCGATTATGCCGTGTGATTTTTGGATAATTTCAAGAGATGTCGTTTTCGATTTTGATGAAAGTAGTTTTTTTCATTTTTATTTAATTTAATTAAGTAATTAATTTTTTGTTATATTTTTTTTTAATTTGAATTATTTTGCAATTTTCAAATTAATTTCAAATTTTGCTTAAAATACATGAATTCGATTCAGAATTGAATGAAAATCACGAAAATCAGGTTTATTTTTCTATTGGTTTTATAGTTTTTGATTTAAACGTTAAAAAGCCTAAATTAAGTTGTTACGCTAACAGCACTGTTTTCGTTAATTTTTGAAACGGCTGGTATAATGAGAAAAAAAAATCACTAAATCGAAATCAGCGTTTAATTTCGATTTTGTGTATGAATTTTGAAAATTTTTCAAGAGATGTCGTTTTTGGCCGATTTTTTTTAAAAGTGGCCAAATTTCAAATTTTGCTAAAAAACATGAATTCGATTCAGAATTGAATGAAAATCACGAAAATCAGGTTTATTTTTCTATTGATTTTATAGTTTTTGATTTAAACGTTAAAAAGCCTAAATTAAGTTGTTGCGCTAACAGCACTGTTTTCGTTAATTTTTGAAACGGCTGGTATAATGAGAAAACCAATCACTAAATCGAAATCAGCGTTTAATTTCGATTATGCCGTGTGATTTTTGGATAATTTCAAGAGATGTCGTTTTTGGCCGATTTTGACAAAAGTGGGAAGGCTATACCCTTCCGACTTTTTCATTTTTGGCCAAATTTCAAATTTGGCTTAAAATACATGAATTCGATTCAGAATTGAATGAAAATCACGAAAATCAGGTTTTTTTTCTATTGGTTTTATAGTTTTTGATTTAAACGTTAAAAACCCTAAATTAAGTTGTTGCGCTAACAGCACTGTTTTCGTTAATTTTTGAAACGGCTTGTTTAACGAGAAAACCAATGACTTATTCGAAATCAGCGTTCAATTTCGATTATGCCGTGTGATTTTGGATGATTTCAAGAGATGTCGTTTTTGGCCGATTTTGACAAAAATGGGAAGGCGGGGTGAAGCGGGGATGATTACTTCACACTTCGTCTTCATCCTACATGGATACGTTGTCAGTTTTGCCGTAAGGACAAATGGTTTCCGAGATTCTATGGCGAATTGGCGACCAGGCCGGACCCTATCGGGAACTTCCTGAACGGAGTGAGGGCCCCTAGTGCCTTAATTACCTTTATTTATCAATACGCTTACCAACGGGGCTTTGTTATTGTGCAAAGTACGCTCATCAAGGTGCATACATGCGTACACTTCCAACGTGCTTGTCGCTAACTCGTCAAGTTGTCATTCATTAACTATACAATGGAGATCGAATCGACCTAAACAACCGATCGATAAATTTAATATGTTGTAGACTCCTCCCTTGAAGGCGTCGTCTATTGAAATCCCTCCTTCAAGTGAGTTTTTGACCGCTAGATGGCAGTACAAGTTATCTATTTATTTGCTAAATAAACGGACAACTGTCGAAAAAGAGTTGTCTATTAAAAAGTGGGTCAAACGGCGTTCCGTAAAAATGGCTATTTTTTTGCGATTTCAAACCTCCCCAGTGTGTCATTCTGTACAAATCCCTTCTTTGAGTGTAATTTTTAAATGCTAGATGACAATGCTAGTTATCTATTTATTTGCGAAATGGTCAACTATTGTTGAACAAGCTGTCTATTAAAAAAATTGGGCCAAATGCCGTTCCGTAAAACGGCGTTCCGTAGCTTTATCGATTTTTCCCGGACCGGTCATTCAAGCGGATCCAAACCAAATCTGATTTGATAGTAACCTGTTCGAAAAGAGAGGCAAGGGTGGCTGTTATTTTTCATTATTTACGAGGAATTGAAAACAAATTGAATGTGACGTTATTGTATTATCGTTCACGATCATAGGTTCAGTGATGACGTAAACTCGAGTTGATGTTGCATGAAACTATTCTAATTATATGACGTGAAATATATCTTTAGATACCGGGTATCAACATGTAGATTGGAAAAAGAATGTTGAGATAAAAATAATCAGCAGTTTTAAGGTGTCAAGTTCTGGCAGTAGTGCCGTATGATCACACATTTTACTCAAAATGTTGTCCAAATCCATGCAATAATAGCAGACGATGTAATTTCGAATCTTAAACACAAACGTTTG
Source organism: Daphnia magna (assembly GCF_020631705.1). Lineage (NCBI taxonomy): Eukaryota > Metazoa > Arthropoda > Branchiopoda > Diplostraca > Daphniidae > Daphnia > Daphnia magna. The sequence continues at coordinate 454,565 of NC_059187.1, forward strand.
ATTTCCTTTTTTGTTTCCAGCTTGGTTACCTTCACTAATTGGGGAAACTGATAAAGTAATAGTCAGAGCTAAAATCGATTGAACACTACGATTAATTAGTCAACGGGCTATGTTCGTAGAAGCTGCTCGTGTTCATTATCCTACTACCAAGGTGCGTGGGTGGAGTTTAGTTTAAACATTTCAGAAATCATAAAAACAGGAAAGCTACCAAGCTACGTAAATATAACGATTCCCTCTTTGTGGTCGTATGCTTGGATTATTTAGGTGATTATAGCAAAGTTTTAAGATTAATCTTTAAGTTGGACGGTGGAATAGCAGGTGATCAGATAGTGTTATAAGGCGGCACTCTCGGTGTCGGGCATTTCTTTAATGGCCGGTTGATCGGCAGTTGTTCGATGCACTACGCGGCGGAGATCAGAAGCTGCCATGCTACGGAGACTCCGCGACCGCTCAAACAATGACGGTTCAGTGTAGATTGGTTCACTAGGGTCTTGAAACACACGCGATGTCTTTTGCTGTGCTTTTCTGGTCGATGTTACATCCGCTGTCTCTCCTTCACCAAAGTCTAGTTCAGTTTGCCTGTCACCAACGCTAGATTCCGGCGGCGTGCTGCAGATAAAAAAGAAAATGTAAATTTTGTGGAAGGGCCTTACCCTGTCGGACATACTGACCGCAAATCGAAGGCGCGATTAATGAAAGCAAAATTTCGAGCCGAAGGAGTGTGATGGAACAAATTGCGCTGTCGCTGTTGGCCGTAGGTGTTATGACTCAGCATTGAGTGCGGTGCCGTTGCATCCGCTCCAGCGTTTTTAAAATGCAGCAAACGATACCGTCTAAATCACGGTTAGAACTTTGATCAAAAAGAAACGGAAATAAAAAGGCGTAGCATCAAATGAACCTGAAACAGAGGCCGGCCAAGAAAGAGGATGCGATTAAGATGAGCAATATGATGCCTAAAGACGTGATCAGGCTATAATATTCAACACGAGATAGACAAATGTCTAGCTTTTGAAGACTGACGGTAGTTTCAGGAATCTCATCGCGATTAGCATAGACCTGTTAGAAAAAAACCCATTAAGTGTAACTAAAATACATTAGAACACTTGTGCATATAGTCTCAGCTAACTCGAAGCATTTCCATCACAAGCTCCTCCTCGTTTGTCTCATCTATGGATTTCATGGTACTACTACTACTGCTGCTGCTACTACTGCTACTGCTGCTGGACAAACTTAACCAAGCTGGTTTGTTGAGAGCAAATGTGGCCGTAGTATCACGTCGTTTGCGACCATAGGACTGACCGGAACCGCGTCCGGGCACATTATTCGTATTACAGAAAACCTATAAAATAAAAAAGAATGATTGTTATCATATGGATACCATCGATGATGAGATACAGATTAACCAGTTTCTTTAAAGTTTACTTACTGGCTGACAACCACCTCTGCATGATTTCACAGTGGCTTCAAACACTAAAAAGTTTGATTCTGGTATTTTGAAAGCGTTAAAGCTGGCCTCTAAACCTTCGCCGCTTCTTGCGCGATCTAATGACGGAAAAATTCCATCGTCAACTGGACATCTGTTCGTATAGACATAGGCATCAGAATTTGAATTGTTTTGCATTAAGCTATTTTGTATTATTCTACCCAAATCGATCGATTAGCTGGACACTCTTGCCTGTGTAAGGATCTTTTGCAATCACGTTTGTAGCAAATATATCGGCAATCAGGTTATAGCCCTGCAGAGGATTCCAGCTTGAAAGTAAGAGGATCACCAACAGCTATGGTGGTCGTAGGTCGCCCTTGATACATGATAAGCAATCGAACGCGGGAATCCAGTATGTTCTGAGCCGGAAGAAACTCTATTGGAGTAGGACTACCAGATCTAGAATGCGGAATTATCATTTACTAATTAGTTTGGATGTATAGATGAAAATGCACAGTATAAAAAAGAGAGATTCTCAGTTACCCAGCACCGATATAGCCAGAAGTAACGACAGCTTCTCCTGGTCCACCATACAAGCAAGTTAAGTTATAGCGTTTATCTCTAGCGGTTTGGACCATCTCACTAAATTGGACCACTATAATGTTGGTCAGTATATCTCCAGTGCTAGCCAAAAAAATAAAAAACCAATCATGTTAAAAAAAAAAATAAAATCCCTTATAAATAACGTATGAACGTTCACTTACCCTCTGCGATCCGCAGTCGGGAAACCCTCTCGGACCCGTGATGCGCAAAACATTGGTAAGGCCTCCGGTGCCACGAAAGAAACATCGATCATAATAGCCGTACGTATAGATCCTTCCGGTAAACGGTTCAGGAGTACGCAGTGTAAACTCCATCCCATCTTCATTGCACACTTGGCTCACTGTGGAGTGGGTACATAAAAGCTTACATAGTAAATGAATTGTAAAGAAACGGCTGAACAATTAATACCGTCAAGACAATCGGATGTCTGCGATTTTTCGTAAAAATCATAATCGCCGTTGGTTTCAAAGAAAGATGGATTACTTGTGTCCAGTTCACGAGTGGAGCGGTCACTGAGTTCGCAGTTTTCTCGTTCGCCTCCGATCGCGTTCGAGTAAAATGGTAAACGACTAGAGAATTAGATGAATTAAAATTGTGTTGATCAATCAACTTTACAATGTATCATACTAGAAATTGAAAGAGATGCAACGGAAATCCCGCGCGGTTTGACACTCGCGCTCACACTGGGCTAAAGACGGTGCCACCAAGTAGCGTTTAACATAAATCCGGCGGAGGCGCATACGAGTCGCAGCCTTTAAACCAAACAAATGTATTAGTCTTTAGCGTTCACTTTGAATACCTGAGACGATGGCATCGAAGAGAGTGAGTATACCTGGCGAAATCCATCGTTTTCCCGGCCGGGTTCACATCGTGGACGATTTCCCAGCTGAGTTCCACCGGCAAGAGTTCCTAAACCGGGCGAAGATCCTGCTGATATTCCTGGGCTTACACCGCCTCCGGCCGGCCAGGGCCCGGCATAGAACTGATCATCTGCAAAGTTTATTAGAAGAATAAGGATGTTATAATACGTATCATTACATTTGAAAACGTTGACACACTACCCATTACCACTGTAGGCCTTTGTAACTTGGTAATTTGTTCAATCAACGCTAATTCATGTGTGTGCAAAAGCAGTGCTAAGGCAATTCAGATGCATTTTTAAAAACCACAGCCCATAAAAAAGATGCCAATAAAAAATCATGCATCGGACGAATTGGTATTAGAATCTAATCAAACATGAGCTTAGCTATCAGAAAGTTGTTCAGCCGTCTATCCCGATAGAAAACAAAATTGATAATAAGAAAAAGTAACATTAGAGCCATTAAAACGAGCGCGTATAATAACAGGGATACAGTAGATTCTACATGCTATTTACTACAACTAAATGCCAAATGGGGCCTAGTGCCGAACGGAACCTGTTAGTATTTCTGGAACGATTCCTGGTGGCCAACCTTCGGCAGGAACGGCAGTATTAGCAGCATTGCCCCCAACTGATGAACCAGTAATATGGCTGACTTCTTCCGGCCGGTTCAAGAAGATCGACGAACTCGCAAACACTGTGTCGTTCACAACTATAGTGTTTCAAGTGCTCGTGCTGTGATTACTTTTGTAACATTATTCTTACTTAGTCCTATAAGTATAGCAAACATGCGGCATTTCTTAAATTAACAAAACTAATATTGCACCACTGAATGTAGTTACAAATTGCAAGACTAGCCTAAATTTAGAAACTAGTATTCGGCAAATAGTAAAATCGTTCACTTATGTATGCGTGTGTCTGTGGTTCTGTTCTGGAATACATTCGTGCAGTTCGTGACTTTGAATAAAGCCGTTCACTTTTCAAGTTTCCTTGTTCTTTCTTTCTTTTTTTTAGCAGCGTGAAATTAGTGGATCGAGTGAACATCTTATGCAATTTTTCCAACTAAATGAAATAAAAGTAGCCTTTTAACCTTGCTGGCCAACGCCGGGCATGACAAACGGAGGACGGTAGGGCGTCACAAGCGACGGGTTATAGTCATCCATCAAGCTTGGACCGAGCCCGCCACCACCAACGACGCCGCCTGTTGACGATCAAGTCGCTCAATTCATTTCCAAACACGATATTCTAATTACGTGGCGCAAATTGCTTTGGACCCAAGAACTAGACGTTGATGCATTTCGTTGTTGTTCCCAATTATTAACTTGAATTCATTACAATTTAATCGCAAGACGGCTTTTTTCAATGTCATCCACACGCAATGACAGCTTTTCGTAGATCTTGCCGTTAATGTTGTCGTTAATGTTGCTCATTAAACTTACTCTTACCTGACAGGCTTTCGTAGTAATCGTAATCAGGTTCGTAAATGAGTCGGCCATCCTTCTGGTCGGAACGACTTAGACGGCAAACCCTATAGCGCTCGCTGTACATAGTAGATCGGCATCGGTAACTCGTCTGTTTTGTGTTCAAAATGGCTGCAACTGTTATTATTTAATCGAGTTCTAGTTCACTTGAAATATGATAACCACCTGACGAAGGCATTCATCTAGACATTCAGCTAACGATCGGTCTGTAATTTCAGTTTGGAAATCAGCCGACAGACGCGAATTACGGTATCGTTGAAAGGCAGTTAGAATATCTCGTCGGCGACCGTCCACCAGCAGCGGTGATGCTTCGCCTTCACCCCGCTGTGACAGCGGATTCACTTCATTAGCACCTGTTGATCGCATAACAGAAAATTTTAAAAATCGTTGAATAAAAATGTGATTTTTCGTTCATTCTAAATTCATTCTAAACGCAATTTAATGTCCTCCAATTAATAGAATATAACAAAAATGCTTACTGAGGCCCATGCACAAGATCTCAAAGTAGTAATAACCAGTTCCGGTCATGGTGGCAACTTCCTGGTCGGTCAAGGAGACCGTATCTTCGCTGGAGAGGGCGCATGCTTTGGACATCGGGTCGAATGTCAACGATCGACAAAAGTATCTAAATTATAACGCAAGGCGCAATGTAAATGTTAGTTACTCAAATTTTTCGGAAAAATGTTGAATCATAAAAGATTTAAGTACGTGTCTGCCGATAAACAGCGTGCTTGGCATTCTTCTAGCGTCGTGTTTAGCATAACTTCAGCGTCAAAGGAGCTCAACATTTGGCCACGTTCTTCACGCACAAAAGTAACTTGCCCTTCACAGCGACGGTTTTCTAAAAGATTCAATTAAGCAGTTTCAAATGAATTATCATGAAAACATTGCTTTTGGTAAGCTTTTGGTTATTTTAACTTTTTCACGATATTTTTCTGTGAATAATCGAAACATTAGTAACTGATGAGAAAAATTTTTTTACCTGATAGGCACGTATTTTCCAAATATTCAAATCCAGGATCGTCTTCATACTGTTCCGGATGAGTACGGCGTGTGAATCGACTTAACGAACATGTTCTGGACGTGCTGTCGTACGAAATTGAACGACATACGAAGCTGTATTCATTCAGGCATCTGTATCGGGAATGCAATCACTCTTTTCAGTTTTCTTCACATGTGTGAACGTATAATAAATGAGTTCCTACTTATCCTCGCATTCGGTACGATTGTTGACAAAGTACTCTTTGGAACCGGACGGTCGAAATCTTTTGCGAGTGATCCGATCAAAAACCGATTTCCGAGTTGGGCACTCACGTTCAATTCTTGCCGCTGTTGGAATCAGATTCACATTTTACATCAATACACCCAATTGAGAAACTAATGCAATACAACTAATGATGAGAATTACTACTTAAAAGACTTCAAACTCTATCACAACACAAACGCCATGTGGGCAATTTCTCTTCGACTTTTTGTAATTTACAATATTCGTTTAGAAATAGCAAATGTCTAATAAGTATCAGAAACCCTAAGAGCAATAACTAATTGTTAATATATATTTTGATTGTTAATTCGACTTACAACTTAGGCAGACCTCGCTGTACAAGAAATGGCCGGGTAAATTGACGAGTGTACCGAGTCCTTCTGGTCGGGGTAGCTCCCGAGACAGGAAACAGACAGATTCATCGTAATCAATAGAACCAGACGTAGATGAGGGCGTTGACGGTGAATTGAAAGAAGACGACAAGGAACTCGGAAGTGACAGTCGTTTGCCTGGTTGAAAATCAAAGGAGCTGCAAGTTCGTACCAGATTGTTGGCTGCCGTTCGATCCCGGAGGCACAAGTCTTGACATCTAGTCAGAACTTGCATAGGAGGAGATGAATCTCGTACCTACAAAACAGTTAGCAAAAGACATTCTACTGTTAAAATTCCAACAATATTGACCAGAAATAACAATAAAATTGCAAATGTGGCTAAGTTCATACCACGTCATCGTCGTAGCCTTGGAGCTGCTGGTGGGGCAATTTCTCGTAGACTATTCTTCCCAATCCAGAGTTGCAAGACGTTTGAGCTGTCAATTAAAAAACATCGTGGTCATAGTTTAGTTTCTTTTATAAAATCATAAATCAAAAATCACTGTTATTTTTTTATACGATCTTGTTCGATCTGACACTTTGATTATCTAGAGCATAATTTTCCTCCAACATTTGATTACATCAGACAACAGACGAAGAGCAGTAGAGCAAATTGCAAACAGGCATTGCAGTACAGTGTTCATAGACGATCCAATCAGTTTAACAAATTGTTTTAGTGTTTTACGTATTGTTATACTATTAAGTGTATATCTGAGGTATGCCCAATGTTTTTCACCCCTCATGCATCCCTTAATAAGTTAATATTAGACACGGCTAAAATGGTTTTTTATCATGCATGACTTTTCTAACCTCTTTCTTCCTACCAAAATGGCGGCAGGGGGGAGAGGGACAAGAAACACACTTTAAAATGACGGACATCCTGTTCCTGCTGTGGACCAACCTGTATATGGGGGCAAGTATAGCACGTCCATCATGACTCAATCCCTCCTAGTTTATAAACGCTGAACGACCAAACACGAGACAAAACTTTTCCACCCCATCCTACACCTTGCTGTCCACCATTTCCACACAGACCTTTACTAATTGTGAGTACTCTCGACGCGTACTTCCGAGCGGAAAATACCGCTCGTTAACGTCATTTTTATTTACCCCTTCTCCACACCCCCCACCTGGCATCCATAAAGTGAGACGAATTTGGGCTTCTTCACAAGTATGCATATAATTATTATCTTGTCTCGGACTTGTATTTCCCCGAGCTTCGTTTAACGGCAGGGCTAGTTTAACAGTATTCTAATTCTATATCATCAATGTATAGCATATTGTTTAATTGCCAAGCATAGAATTACAACAGCAGTTAACAACACATAATCAGAACCTAATCTGCATAGCAATGAACTGCTTTCAGTTCGGATTGGTTACGCATGATTTCCCTAGATTGGGACGTGACAACGTTCGTCTGACCTATTTTTTTTATTATACGAGAGCATTGAACTGTTCGATGGTCAACAATTGTTTATTACCACAGGGAACAAGCGGACAGCAGAGGACGGATCTATTTGCTAGACGTAGCACGGTCGATTACGTCTACCGTTTCTACATCAACGATCAAAGTTGCTGATTGAACTATCCCTAATTACAAAATCCTACAACATTGCGTGAAACACGATTTGAATTACATTTCAAAGTGAGTATTGCAATTGAGATCGGCCTGGCTGGGACACGAGAAAAACAAATAGTTACACTGATGGGTGGCGAGCATGTCGGATGAAAGGTGGAAAGAGAAATAAACTGAAAAAAAGAGACACGAGGGGGAATGAAAAGAGAAAGAGAGGTGGGAAATATTGGAGAGCGTGGAAAGAAGTAAAAAGAAAAAGAGAGGAGTGGGGTCACTTCCGATGTGGAAGAACGAAGCAAAAAGCAACAGGGAGAGACAGTGAAAAACGATAGAATTGTCGATTCATATCCGGCCGGTGCTCTATTCAATTCTCCAAACAGTCCGTTGATTTGTTACACTCTATCCCACAGTTCTTTCACTCCCATCGATCCTCATTTTCAACCTACACACCTGAGCAATGCATCATGATAGATGTAACAAGCGCGTGTAAGCTATAGTTCATTAAACATTACATAGTGAACGAGTTGGCATAACTCATTAATGATTACTAGTTTCAAAATGATGTATACAACTTAATTCCTAATAAAGAAAGGATCGAGGGAAAAGAGCTTTTGCCCCATTGGAAGACCACTAAACTGATGTAACCACCTGTTGAACCCCGAACCGGTGGTAAGACCGGTTTGCTCTTTAAAATTAATTCGGGAAGTTCAGCATCAGATGATGACAACTAATTCGAAAAGACACACAAATCAATAAATGAAGCTTACCTTCAGTCAGCATACGCAAGAGAGTGAGTAGAGAAATGGCCTGCACCATGACGTAATGAATAGATTTATGAACTGTGGTGAATGATCGCATCTTGTGATTAAAAGCCTGTTGGGACTAGTTGTCGCCCGTCAACGTCACTCGCATGGCACCCGCGCTTCAATGATTTAGCGAGTGATGAGCAGCGAAAAACAAAAAAATACCAAGCGCCAAAAGAGCAACGAGATACTGAATTCCTGCTGATGATTTCGGCGTTCAAAAAAATGGCCTCAACTGCGTTCAACCACAGGTGGATTATGGCTCTCGAGGATCTTTGCCGACTGTCGTGAGAATTGGAATGAGCCTGCGAGACACACGGGAGTTGGTAGTGACTGTGAGCGCGGTCCAACACGTCGACTTTATGGTCACTTGCACATCCCCTCGTCGGACTGCACATCCTACGTATCCACGAACATCCCCTACCCACCTGTCCCCTTCATTCTCCGCCCACCGTTCCAGCCTCCTCTCTCCATTCGTTCGTTCTGTTGCTGCTAACACAACACGCTAAGAATGGGAATAAAGAGAGGAATCATACGACATCATCAAGTGACGTCATGGAACCATTTGCAGTTGTCTGGTCCCGGCATCGGGCAACTGCCGAAACCGGAAGCAGACAGCTGATGGCGGCGCAAATGCGGTGAATACAAAAAAGAAAAAGAGAGACAGAGAGAAAAAAAGAAACGAGACAAGAGAGACGAGGGGAAATGAAACATCCTCTCGTCCATTTCCAATGTGTGTCCACGTTCCATTATTCTCGGGATCTGGTAGCTCCCCTTTCCAAAAATATCATCCACGCAGCGACAAAACATGGAACAGACACCGCAGTTACATTTTTACATCACTTAAAAAACAGATCACCAGCCACCCTCCCCTACAGCACAACTTGCATATCAGCAATTTAAAATACTCACCCAGCGTTTCAGAAGATATGCATATTTCAATTTAAACATTTTCAAGGGTCTTCCTAGTGCCACAAGTGGATAACAAGAGAACCCTTGATAGCCTGGAAATTGAGAGCGGAAATTAAAATGGACAATTAGCAAGAGAATCTCTCATTCTAGAAGAGAGGGAAAAAAAAAAGTTCGTGTCATCTACTCTACTCACACAAGTTGACAATTCTTTTGAAATTCACACGCAATTCATAGCTGGAGATAAATGAGCTTTTCCCTTTCGAAAATCCTTTTGTAGCTGTCAGCGTTTTCCCCTGGAACAAATGAAAAACAAAAAAAAATGAAAGGATCTAGGTGGAAGCCATGAGCCAAACATAAAATGATACAATACGTTTTTCAAAAGGATAGAATTTCGTGAATCTAGCTCTATGCGGCCGGAAGCAGTGCCATACGAGGGACACATAACGATCGCTGGAGCATGGCGACGAATGATAAAAAGTAAAAGGCTTTTCAGTTCAATCAATACCAACTAATTTCCATATCCGGGAACAAGATGACCGTGCCAATTAGCACACACTCTCAGAAAGAGATTTGTCACCGTATCGAATCCCTCATTGAAAACATGGCAGAAAAAAGGGTCCAGTGACCCGGAATTGAGCAAAAATCCTGTATTGCAAAATTCGCTAACAATCCCCCTTTTGTTCGCTCGTCAGAGAACAAAAAATAACACAGAAACCAATCTGTAGAAATAAAAAATTTTGTATGAAAAATATGAATAGCCTCTTTTTGATCATTCATCAGTCGTTCAGGTCTTTCATTTCGACCTGGATACAAATAGTGGCCGAAGAAAGCGGTTCACCGTTCCTCACCAACGGAACGTGACGATATCCTGATGTTTGGAACAAAACACCCACTTTAAGCCCATCTCTTTGGATTTAGGAATTTTTCTGATTTTGACGTTTTTACCTGGGCTGATGTGATTGACGGGCAGAGAATAGGATCCAATGAAGCGACTGGCACCAATAGTTTGGCTATCTTTGACGGTAAAACAGATGACGGCTAATTCTGGGGCTCGAAGAAAAACTTCGACGGCTTCGTCCCTAAAGTAATAGAAAGTAAAGTGATTATGATATTGTGATACTAAAGTGCTAGTGATATAACCAGTAAGGGTTAAATCCATTGTTGGCTACCACACGGGTACGAAACGAGAACGTATCGGCTGAATGGCCCAAAATTTTGATTGTGACGTAAGGATCAACAATAGAATTTTCGTTTTCTCCCACTTTGGGTAGACATTGGCCGCTGATGATTCTCACTTTCAGATATTTTTGTAACTTGTCGTGTTGCAGCGGCAGAGGGAACGTGTTGTTGATTAGGTATTGTGGTTTGAGAACGTAACCGCAATTGCCATTTTGGCGGAAAAAACCGCGGTACATTCGCATTTCTTTGCTGTTTGTCTGGTAATTCAGTGCTACAACTTGGCTGCCCACTGCCCAGTGAGGAAATGGAGAAAAATTGCTCGACGTTGTCCTCGTTGCTGCGGGATAAATCCGAACCAATTGGCGTGTGGTGTGTCTGACAAAATCCTCCGAAGATTCCGTTATCAAATCCAAAGCTTTCCCCTCCGAAAAGGACGAAATGTGATAGCACTTGTCTGTCAATTCAGTGTCAAAAGTTGAAAAAAAAAAAGATATACTAGGGTGAGAAAAAAAAAAAAGATTAAGGTTACCTTTTTTAAGGCTGTTGGCGAAGCCATGGAACTTGACGGCTTCGCAAATGTTGACCATGTCAAACAGGTCTTTGGCTATTGGTTGTAAAGTTTTCTCCTGCTTTAAACAAAAACTGGTTTATCGATCTGGATAGAAATTCGAACTCCAAAATCAATTACTTGGCTACTATTCGCATCAGGCAATGGCACGACTGGCTGACTGGAACTTTGATTGTTCTCGGCAGGTTGTTCTTCCTTCCCCGGGGTAGGTGAAGGCGCTGGACTGCTGTTCGATGTAGGCGAAGGTGCATTATGCGATCCAATGGACATATACTTTTTGGCTTTGATGATGATCTTGTTACGAAGTTGTTCAGGAGACGGAAGTTCTTTCATATCCGCAACGTCCATCAGGCACAGCAAGTCTATTATTATTAGAGCGGGAGTGAGTAATCGTCGTTGGCTTTATAGAACACACAGTCCAGCAGCCTACCTCCTATGGCATCCTTAATCTGGGTGGCTAGCACGGCCTGCTGTTCCAGGCAGAGGTGATTTTCAAACGACAAGAACAAAGGGTAGGTAGAGGTTTTAAATGCAAATGGTTTTATGGCATCATTCAGCACATCTTTGACGGGCACCGTTCCCGTCAGCGTATTTCCATGGTAAATAACGGGCTCTCCGTCAGGTCCATCCCATAGGTCCACTGTCGGATTTCGAATGATCAGCGAAGATTCAGATACATAAAACACGTAAAAGAGTTAAATTTCACTCACGTTCAATGCAACGGCATCCGTTCTTTAAGACGGAAATGTATGCCTCAATACTACTTTCGCTCGTCAGCTGATTTCCCGTAAGATAACTAAAAACATTCGATAGAGAAATGCAAAGATTATTTGAAATTCGATTGTAACCTGATAAAAGCCAAAAACAAGTTACGTGTTGTGCGAAGAGGCCATAAAATAATGAGAGAGGGGATGTGTCATGTTTTGGACAACTTGATCACGTTGACTTTCATCCAGTATTTCGAACATGGGCGAAGTCATGAGAGCCGTAAAACCTGAACACACCACAAAGACGAATGATTGGTAATGAAATCGTGAAAATTTAAACCTTAAAAGAAAAATAAATACAAGTAAATAATAAAACTGTTGATGAAAGAGTTTACCAGCAAGCGTCATCCTTCCCATTTCTTTGGATGGCGAAGGGTCAAAACGCCGGATCAAACCGACGGCAAATTCGGCCTTAACGTCTTTCATCGATTGCTCTTTTTCGAGAAACTGACGCAAACCGTTTGGTGACATTGAAGCTCCATCATCTTCAGAATATCTAAGACATGATCACCCAATATGATTCAGCTTTAATATTACCTTAATATTATGGTTATAATTAATATATACTTTCGAAATAAGGTCTCGATCTCGGGACGTACGAGCAGCAGCTGGTAAAATTGGATGAACTCTTCAGCATCAATGGCCTGTTTGTCTTTAATTTTCCTCTTGTTGACATTAGAAATCTTGAACGAAAACAAAAAGAAAGAACCAAATAAATGAATAGGAAAGCTCCTATCGACTCGTATGTTTGTGCTACCTGGAATAGTTTCATGGCTGCTTCTGGATCGATTTTCATGTTAAGTTGCAGAAGAAGTTGGCAACATTCGTCGAAAGATAAAGCACCTGAACCATCCTTGTCCGCCTGATTAAACAACAGCTTCAACCACCTGTAAAGAAAGAAGAATCAAAGAAAAGTGAATCGATTGACTTTGGCATTTGAAATGCGAAACTTAGAAAATTCAATTCTCACTGTTGATCGGATCTCCGTTTTTCAACCGCATGCACAACTGTCATCAACGATTTAAATCCTCTGACCCAAGTGGCCGCCGTTTCAGGGTCGCTGGCCACTAAATCCAGGCTTTTGTTCTCCCGGCCATGGATAATAGAAAAACAGCAGTCTTCTCTAAGCATTGGAGGTCGTTGCGGATCTTTAGCGCGTTTCTTCTCCGCCAGTCTGCCAGCCAAATTGAACACATCTGCAGCAAATGAACCAATTATCATTACAATCTAAAAATATGTTTATTATCACGAATAAACCTGTTTTCCAGCCTAATCGAGCATCTTTGATATCCAAGATGTCAACGTGTTGCTTGGCATTGCACCAGAACGGTTTGTGACTCGGTTCGTAGTGCAGTCGCATGTTCTGGGTATCCACCCAATAGCGTCGACGGTACCAGGCGTTGGATGACCGGAGTTTCCACAGAACAGCTCCCACACGGACGGCAGCTAGATCGGCGTCGTCTGTTGGAGGGGGTGAACTTGCTATCACATCTGTCATAAACGTATCGTTTTAACAACAGCAAAAAACCTAAACGATAACTACACATCCATTCTGAAACGAGTTAAAAGATAAATAAACATTTCAAGGGAGGGAAATAATGGCATAACCCAAAACTTTGTGAAGAAAAAGGGGAAGCATTCAAACTTGGTTAGCATTAGCCGCGATAAATCACATGTTTCTGTTCAGAAAAAAAAGGGCGGCTGTCCTAAGAAACTGTTTATCTTCTCGCAGACGTCCGTATTTTAAAAAGGAAATTCAATCTTTTTTTTTCAAAAGGCAATTCCCTGAAAAGTAATGAGCGGAAACATGAAAGGGGAGACGCGTCAGTATAAATAGCCGGCCAATACCGCCAGTTAATTTATACTGTACTTACGGTCAACTGGAATATCACCATCGTAGTCGTTTAATTTCTTAAATTTAAAAACAAATTCGATTTTGAAATAGTTTAGGAAATATGAACAGTTGGCTAGAAAACAACATCCTGTTTTAAAAAGTGGGTGGTTTATTGTGATGTATGATCGCTAGGATTTCCGGGCAAGACGTGTGGCAAAACAGGAACCTTACACTCGACAGAAAGGGCATTAAAAATTAAGATGAAGCCATTCGAATATCCTACATTGGTTTATTGAGCTTTAAAAAAAAACCCAACTAAATTGGCTACTATTTGCGAGGCGTATTTTTTCCTAGAACGACCGGAAATCTCCTGATTTGGAGAGTTGGCAAACGCCCTTGTTTTACCCGTAACACACACACAGACACACAGTATCCTTGATTAATCATGAATAGTCAATCAGGAGAGAGATTTCTAATATAGAGTTTTATGCTTGGTTACCTTGGAATTCTGGTGTTTCCTCGAGCAAGTGTGACGGGTAAATGCTACTTGGAGTCTGAGTAGAGACGACGGCCATGATGCCGTTTAGCTGCTTGGTTGTTTTGGATGTATCTCTGAGGGTCGCCCGGATGCTGTTCTTTAGCAGTTTTAGCCAAGACAACACAAAAAACGGTGGATGTGATTTGAAAGTTAAATCAAAAGCAGCGAACCAAGGCGAGGTTTTCTTTTTGTGTGTGTGTGTGGATATGTCAGCCAAAACTGCAGAACACCACCCGGTTTCTTTCTGTGTTTTGTTTACGAACACAGTACAACGCGTTGAGAGACCAACAGACGAACAGTTCAGGTTTCACGTACAAGGAAGACCTTTTCTTGTCAAATGTGTGTGGGGTGGAAGCTCTTGACCATCCTCCGGCTCACTGTTTGAAGAGATGTTGGTGTGTTGCCTACGGTCGGGCTGGCATGGCAAGACTTAGAACTTGTTTTGCAGTCAAGATGCTTGTCTGCTACCAAAACTGCCTTTGGCATTTTTCTTCTACTCTCCAATTCTGTCTCCTACCCACGTCTTCGCATCCCTCCCCAATGGTTCTTTTTTAGCCGGAATTTTCGTTTATGCCAGGGATCTTCCCTTTCAGTTTCGAAAGCGCCCGTAGTTACAGATTCAACAAAACCTTGAAAGGAAGTTTGACAATAGACGAAAAAACCCAATGACCATCACTTCCGCCGTGTCGCAATAAGCGTCTGCTTCAAATCTTGAGCCATGGAAATGTTTGCCAGTTACGAGTTGACTGTTTGACATTTCGAATATGCATGTCAATGAGCTTAAAGTGTCTTGTCTCGTCTACGAAAAATGAGAACTGTTGGCGTGTTGCTTGGCAACGGCCATTTTGTTCGAATCATCTTTTTTTTTATACTGTTGGATATTTAAAGTGATACAAATAATACAAGGTGGACTGCCAAACCGAGTGTGTCTGTAAACCGTGGAATCATTTTCAAGTGCAGCCGTTTTGATTTTCGGACCACATGGAGTTTGTAGTTCGATAAAATGCCACCTGTCATAAGATTTTATTTTTTTGAATTTCCATCTATTCTTGTTCGTAAAAAAAAAAACAAAACAACAGACGTTTTCTTCTCTGGCTCGTAACAAACTCTTGATTACACTGGCGATCGTACGGGAATACATTTACGTGTTTGATAAAGAACGAGTCGTGTAGTAAAAACAGAGCGTTTCAACTAGTTGACGACTCGTTGCGCTGGAATGTGTATTGTTTTATTATTTCAAACGAAATTGCCGTAGCACCTAAAGCACCGGGAATAAAACGACAGAAGTCACGGCGAGGTGCACACACCAGCAGAGTTTCATGGCGGCATGGCTTTCGGGAGGGGATCGGGAGCTCACGCTCGTAGATGAGACTAGTTTCGGGTGGTTTATATTGGACGTGCCCAAAATTCAAGGCTGACGGCTGAAATGAAAATGGGTGAAAGGAAGGAAAAAGAAGGGGATGGTTTTTGTTTCTTTTGTTCTGCTAGTTCAATTCGCCGGTCATCGTTCGATCCTTTTTTTTCCCCGTCCCGTTTGTTCAATTATGAGTTGCTGTTGACAACAACAGTTTATGTCAAACGACCGCTAGATGTCTACAGATGGGACTTTTTCTCCCCGTTTTCCTAGGCCCACGAGACGTACATATTTCGTATGCAGACCATAATTCCATCCATATTGAAAACGTACAAAAGCATTAGGGAAGAAGAATGAGTTGTCTACCACTTCAGATGATTACAATTTCCAGCAGGAGCTTTTGTTTTGTTTTCATTGTATGGTGAGAGAAACTAACATTCCGTGTGTGACAGGAAAGTTGGGGCGAAACTAATCCAGTAATTGCCTTTTCCCTCGGAAGACACACAAAGAGTGGCATGAGAAAAGCTCATCATCGCTAATGAAAAGCAGCTGGAAAGGAGTCATTATGTCATAGGAAAATGCCAAACTTGTCAGCGCAGGAGACCAAGCAAAAAAGATTTCGTCGCGTTTTTTGTTTGTACTACGCACTGCACTTTTTATTGTCATCTTTTCGGCCGTCATCATCCACCGCTGCTGGCCACATACATAAACAATCAATGGAAATTGAAACAATTTTGATCCTCACCCCCCATTCGTTCACCAACCCACATCCCCACATTTTGCGTGTAACACGTATGCGCTCGTCTTTACGCGATATATCATCATATATTTAATATGTATACTTGTATGTCACAGACGCGAGAGAGAGAGAGACAATAGGGGCGGAAAGTTTCAAAGAAACCAACAAAAAAAAGTCAAGGCCAGAAGACCAAGTCTCGTTGCCAAAAAAGAAAAAAATGATAATTTCCAAAATACAGAAGACAAAAGAAGAAGAGATGGTCTCCACTGGCGCGCGTAAGTATCATATTCTCTGAGACGAAACATTTCACGACTGCGTGACACGTACGGAAGAGGGAACGGACTTGTGAGCAGCTCGGTTGGCAGTTTTGACTCGACACACACACACACACACGTGGGCTCACACCTGGAACCGACCGAGACGACACACACACACACACACACAAAGACACGCGTAAATGACAAACCAGACACACAAGACGCTAGACGATCCGCAGCATCCGCCAACAAGTGCAAAACAAACAAAAAAAAAAAAAGAGAAATCAGAAACAAATCCCCATACATTCCATTGATTATGTACCCCATCATTAATCATCAAAGTGCAAGGGTCTACAGCAAAATTGGATAGCCCGCTGCCATCACCGAATCTCACGGAAAACTAAAAATTGGGGGGGAATTCAACAAATCGATGTGACATTTTTTGTGTGGATTATAATTGACGGCAAGTGAAAAAAAAACAAACAAAATCAGAAGGGAAGGACTGAAGGTCAGCCCGAATGTCCAGGAAAAGAAAACGGGCTGGACCGATATTACCATCACAGTGAAAAGAAGATTTCGATCAAAATTTCGGGAGAGAATTTCAGAAGAGTAGAACGACATGATTTTCAACACGCTCAACGGAGGGGAAGTAAAAAAAAAAAAAAAAAAAAGGGATTCTAAATAAATGGAAACGTGAGAACAACGGTGGAGGGGGGGGGGGAGGATGTTAATCTTTTTTTTTTTGTTTTTTGTTTTTAATTTTTTTAAATATGATAAATTGAAACGTAAGAAGGGCCGAGCTGAACAACACGAGTGTCGCGTTACAAGACGGGAGAGTTTTATTATAATTTTCTTTTTTTTTTGCGGGTTCTCCACCGACGGACTTTAAATCTTGTGAACCTCATTTTCGTTAAGTCTGATGCGAGTTGTCGCATGGCCAATCCTACGCGACTGGCACTGCCATCTAGAGCAGCATCGATTGACGTCTTGTTTTCGAATTGTTTCCATGACTCGACGGCCGATATCCTGGATCTCTCGTTAACTGGATCCCTTGGCAGGTGAAAATCGAAGCGACTGCAAACATCAATAAATAAATGATGAGCACACAACAGTCGGTTCAGCTGTAAAAAAACACGTTAAAGATTTACCGTCCGGAATTTTGTGCACCATCGATCCCAACGACCGAAAGTACGGATGGCGCATTGCATCTTGAGCTGAGATCCGCTTTTTGGCTTCATACTGCGCAGCAAAGGAGAATACGGAAGAATGTGAGTAGGAATAAATTCAATTCAATTAAAAAGAAAAGAGAACGGAATATGGAGGTGTGTGTGTGTGCCTGGGCCTTACAGAAAGGAACTTGTTCAAAAGATCGAGTCCGTCGCCGTCCAGCCGAGGTGCTCTGTGGATCAGGGACTGCGGACTGCAATGGTCAAAGCGATACGACAAGAAATCCTCGTTGCTCTGAATGCCCGACCACGTCTCCTCTGTCGGAGTCCCTGTGGAACGTCGGAAAGAAAAAACACAATTCGTATAGTACGCCAGATGTAAATGTCTTTCATAGATGTCAAAGTTAAACACACAAGTTGACATCACAAAATGATAATCTTATCTTACCCAACAGACTGAAAATCAACTGCAGCTGGTCCTCGACAGTTGAGCCGGGGAAAAGAGGCCGACCGCTCGCCATTTCAAAGAAGATACACCCTACACCCCTGCAATAGACAATTTTTCAAGTTTTTTTTTAAATCACATCATTTTCTGCGTGGACTTGCGGGTAGAGAGCGCCCTGATTTGCAAAGGTTTCCATAACAACGGCTTAGACAATCAATAAGTGTTTATACTCAACGAACGAGGGGTGGGTGGTGGAATAGAAGAGAAAACAGTGACGGAGAAAGGTAGGTAAACAAGAGGGGGGGAGAAGACGCCAAGAAAGAAAGAAAAAAAAAATAATAACGTAGAAATCAGAGGAGAATGTAATACCACATGTCGATGGGGGTAGAATATTCGGTGGATCCGAGCAAAACGTCGGGAGGGCGATACCAGAGCGTCACTACTTCGTTTGAATAGGTTTTAGTCGGCACGGATTTAGCTCGAGCCAGCCCAAAGTCGGCCAACTGCATCAAGATAAACAACAATTAGTAAAGCACACACACACACACACATATAGTACATTTGTATATAGATAGACGGCCAGAACTCTCTTACGTGGAAATCAATGCCAAACAGCCATTTTTATTAAGAAAACAAAAACAAAAAAAGGAACCGACCCAAACTGGCAAAACTGAATAAAAGCAAGTCAATTTGCATAGAACGTGACCAAGAATGATTTTTGCTTTTCCCTTCAAAAACTAAAGTCGCTAACATTCTAGACATTTTTGGGGCCACTTCTCTCAGTCTCCATATTTGTGTTATTTCTCTATTTAAATACGCCTTTGAAAAGCTTTTGAAATAAAGAAAAAAAGAACCGAACAAAGGAGAAGGGACGTGTTTGACGACCTGAAACAAGTGAAAATGCAAAGAAAACAAAAAAACAGAATCAAACCTTGAGTTCGCCTTTGTCATTGATGAGCAAATTTTGCGGTTTGAGATCGCGATGGAGGATACGGCGACGGTGACAGTAGGCAAGTCCTCTCAGAAGCTGAAAGAGGAAGATCTACAAGAATCAATGATAACAAGTGAATCCAAAAATGATTATTCCCTTTCTTTTGATTGCGTCAACGCATAAAACAATTCGACTGACTTTGACGTTGTTCATGCTGAGAATGCTGCCACAGTCGTCCATGTACTGCTTCAGGTCCTTCTCCAGGTACTCAAAGACGAGCGTCAATGACTTTTCCGTGTGCACAATATCGTGCAACGTCACTAAACACATACACACAATTCAGAAACTAAAGTTTAATTTGGGTCATTTGAAAAAAGAAAAAAAAAAAAAGCCACTAGAGCAAGTTGGACATCAATCTTTATGGAAGATTCAATTAGGACGAGGATGGGGAATTACACGCTGGACCGGTGATGAAAGCTTGTCCGGAATAGGATATTGGATAGTAATCACACAGACACACAGACACAAAAAGAAGAAGAGGACTAAAATGTATGCTGCAACATTTGGGGAGGGGTTGGAAAAGACTCTCCTTCAACCCAGCCCCACTCTATGGGTTGTGGCGAGTAAATTAGTCTAGCCCAATCAGTTTCACTATCGATTGATGTCCTAGACTGGTACTCTCTTCGCAACTTTGCGCGATCAATGAACCATAAATCAGACTGACACACTTTACAGGCCGAAACTGTTGGCCATTACTTTGGATTACACGATCAGCGCGATATTTTATGACACACACACACACACACTCATAATTCGCTTTTATGGAGACAAAGTTCACCCCTCCCCCACCAAAAAAGAAACAAAGTGGACCATTTGAATGCATTTGTTTCTACAATCTCATCGGTTCAAATGCGAATCGGAAAATGAACTGTGCCAACCCGTTTTTCGGTGAAGTTTACTTTTAATTTATTAAAAAAAAAAAAACCCAACCCCAAAGTCTCCCCTCCTCTTACATCATAACGGATGGGGGGAGTCAAAGAGAACTCGGTTTCAAAGTTTCAGCTTCGAAACAACCGGATCGATAGGGGCGGTTAGCTTCTTCACAGCTGAGCTTACGATGAGAGTTCGTGATTGGATTCACGGAGCCAACGTTTTCGACGAGAAGCCGAAATGAGATTTTTTTAAAATCCAATTCAGATGGTGTAGAAGAGAAAAAAATAGAAAATGATTGCTTACCAATATTTGCGTGGCGCAAGTCTTTGAGGAGGGAAACCTCTCGGATGGCGGTGCACGGTGCTCCCTCTTCGTGTTCGAGCCGAATCTCTTTGAGGGCCACCAGGTTGTCCGTCAGCCTCGACTTGCCTTTGTAGACGGTGGCGTACGTTCCCTGTGCGCAAGAAAGAGAGGCTATATAGATGAATACATCTCCGTCGAGTACCGACTGCCCGTTCTCGGGCCAAAGACGAACAATGGGAAACAACAGGACGTGATGGCCTCGAGCAGCGTCAGCACGACGGCCAGCTGCTATCCCCAGCAGAATAGTCACCTTAAGGCAACCCCCCCCCTCCAAAAGTACAAACAAGATCTCTTCACATACACAGAGAGAGAGAGAAAAAGGGACCCATCCATCAGACTACGCCATTTGAAAAAAAGAAAAGAAAAAGAGATGCCCGAAATTGGTCACGTCAGTTTTACACACAGAAAAACGTTCGTCCTTTTTTTTTCTTTCAAGGATTCCCTCCGTATCGCCCCGACTTCCGCTAATTCCTTTGCAAATCTTTGATTGGGCCGATTGCCAAACCAAATTTCACTGGAACGCCAAACACAAAAAACTGAGATCGGGGCACTGAAATAGGAAAAGTGTCGAGATCTAACCCGTAGCTGGCCGGGGGCCGGCTATAGATAGACTAGCAGGAAACAAACTTACGTACACTAAACTCCCCCCCTGATTCCGATACACTTCCCAATGGGCCTTAATAAAAGAAAGTTAAAAAAAAAAAAACAAAACAAAACATGAACTGACCTCTCCTAATTTGTCGAGTTTCGTGTAGGTCTCCATGCGGCCGAAACCGATTTCAGAGAGGGACTGTCTCCGGTTGGTCCGCGTCAACGGTCCGTCGAAGATGGGACTACTGCTCGACTGTTTGGCCAGGAAGGATTCCGGTATCCGCAAATCGGCCGGCAACGACAAACGTTTGCTGATGTCTTGCTGCTTAAGCGATTCAATCAAAATATTAAAAAATTAAAATCAAATCAAAATAAATCTTAAGAATGAAAAGAAAAAAAGACGCAAAAAAATAAACAAACCTCGCTGAGACGGCGATTCTTTTGGCGCATTTTGACAGGTGACGTGACGTCAGGATCCGAGGCCAGAGAAACTTCCTCAGATTCGCCATCGGAGCCGATCCTGGGATGTTCATGCAACACACCTGCCAGTCAAAAATATCGATGCGTTAGTCTTCTCCGCTTTGTTTTGGAAAGTTGAATTCATTAACGAGCATCAAACCAACACGATGAATTGCCCGGATGGTAACAGTTTGGTCACTAGCTACTCGTACCAGACAGACTAATAATAGTCAAGGAAAAAGAAGGGGAGAGAATTCCTCCTTGCCGTTTCGTTTTGTGTGTGTGTGTGTGTGTTAACGAGCCGCCATTCACGGTGGGCCGAAAATAAACGCTCGCCCCCCCTAAAATAAGGGGGGAGAGACTGGTGATGGGGTGTGCATGTTGGAGGAAGCCAATGGCCTCGACCAAGTAAAAGAACCGAGTCGACGTCGGGGTTTTAGGTTTTATTCCCAACAAAAGATGGTCAATAGCTCGTCAATGTTGTGTTACGCCTGAATGACGACCCGTCCCGCCCCCCTCCCTTGCACGAGCAAAGATGCCAAAACGCACGAACGGCGCGTTTTCCTCATCAAAAGTTCTTTGCAATCTTCGACCACATATATAGAAACTCCCTTTTCTTTCTTTGTGTGTGTCTTTGTGCAAGTCCGGTGACGTCAAAGTTGTTCGTTTTTCATATCAATCGGCAATCACGCAATAGCCTGAAAACGGGAAACAGTCCAATTTCAGGAAATCAAAACAAGGAAAGATCAAAAAAAAAAGCTGGCCAACCCTGTTCAACTTGACGGACCGGCTTTAATGCATCTGTTTAACCCGTTATGCGGAACAGCGAGTCGTTTCTATTAGATCTATCAAAACAATTAAGCCATAAATCAATCGCAAAAAGAAACAAAAACAAATCGATTTCCGACTCGGTCACGAAAAGCCCCTCCACTTTCTACATTTGTACACATCAAATATTGACCATCGTCACGAAGAAGAAGAAATGGCATGAGCCAACGAAGAGAAGAAGGAGGATACGCAAAGTTCTGTTTGGCCAGCAAACAGATGCCACTGTTGACCAAACACGGTATATACTTCGTGACGTCCATCTTCCAATAATAAATCGCTCTTGTTTGAAATAGATTTTTTTTTTTTTCCTTTTTTGAAAAAAAAATGCCCTTCTTGTTTGGCTACTTTTTTTTTAAAATCCCCTCCCTCAAGGCACCGAAGGCGATTAAGTGCCGGAGAGATCGGCCCAGCTGCCATGTGTTACTTGGCCAGTGTTTCACATCGTTCACTCCGCACACTTGAACCGTTCAAAATTATTTAAAAAAAAAACATAGTAAAAACTAAAATAAATAAAATAAACATTTTTCTTATTGAATCGACGGCAACAAACTATTGCACTCGCTTTGTTTTGTTGCGTGTCGCGTTTCGTTCCAACCTTCCCGGCTCGTCCAACGTTAGACGGTTGCGGGTCACACAAAAGCAGGTGAGAATGAAAAGAGAAAATTGAAGGACCTAGGCCAGTTGTGTTGTCGGGACAGGGCGACGTGGACGACGAAGACGAAGAGGACGATGTGCAATCGGAACGCGGTCGCGGGATGAAAAGGGAGAGGACACGCTCTTGGTAGTTGTGGCACGACGGAGACGTGGCCGGAGACGAATCCATTTGGCTGCAACAGTCGTCAAACTCTTCGGAGGAAGATCGACGCGACGCCAGCGATAAAGTGGACTGTGTCAATTTGGAACGCGACAGTGAAAACATGACTGGTCGACGGGCACTTCAGATACTGAACGAAACCAACGGAATCGCGTTGGCTTTTTATGCTGGCCGCCGTGTGAGCAGAAAAATGGCCAAAATGAAACCCTCCCAATGAAAGAATGGAGCTCACATCACGTGGCACGTGGCTATACCACCGTCGAGTATTAACGTGTTAAGTTGGCCGAACGCACGTGAATCACGTTTGGGTTTTTTTTTTTTTCCCTTTTTCGCTGTAAGCTCTCTCGGCTGGACGTCCGAACACGTGTGCGCAGTTGAAACAAATTAGCATCACATGTATTTTTATTTTTTATTTATTTATCTATTTTTTTAAAGGGGAAAACATATTTCCCACATCGGAATGAAAATGTTTAAGACATTTTTTTTTTGGGAGGGGGGCATCCATCGAATTAAAAAAAAAAAGACATGAAAGTGATCAGATTCAGGCCGGCTTATCTCGTTCTTTCACGTGAAGAACTAATCACGCGGCCTCGTACGGAAATGGCCAATCATCCAAAAAGCTTTGGGCTCATCCCCGAATCGCAAATCAGACGGGTCGGATGGAAACGGGCGCCTTAAAATTAAAAAAAGAAAAAAGGGATAAACAGGAAGTCCATTTCTGGTTTACAGTGTTTCCCCGTGAGCTTCAATCTGTCAGCACGTTCATCGTGGAAGAGCTGTTCGATGTCGACATCTTGCCGCTACTTATTCAGACATCACCGGCATGAGCGCGAGAACATTTGCATAACGGAATGCAAGTCGAAGCTGTGACAAACGCTGATGGATTTTAGTTTTTCTTTTTTTATTCTTAGGATTCCATTCGGTATGTCAACGTTGGGGTAGACGTCATCATAGGCTACGAGAAGGCATTCACGATCCCGTTCTCGTGCACCACGTGATTGACGGAAGGCAGAGGGGAAAAAAAACAAACAAAACAAACACAAACGGATCACGTCCAACATTGCCGGACCGGAGATGGAAAAGCGTGTTGGGACTAGTGAAGCAAGACCACTTGGCATCCAGCCATTCGGATCGATCGATCCTTTCCCCCCCCTCCCCAAGAGTGTCGTCAACTTTGAAAATGGCGCACCCTGTCGTTTCTTTTGCACGCACAAGAAAACTCTTTTTTTTTTAAACAAATAAAATAAAAAGGGAGAAGCAAATAACTTTTATTTTAGGAAACGATCCTCTACTTCTTCTTTCCATATGATCCCTTAGGCAAATGAGTTTCGTCTCTCAACACGTGAACAGAAAAAAAAAAAATTCACGTTTAAATTTAATTTAAAACATCCGAGACGTAGACGCGCAATCAAAACACCGAGAATGGCGCCTGGGGCTTCTTCATTAAGCAGAGGGATTCAATCACCGTAGGAGGCGACTCGATGGCAATCAAAACGTCATCACAAAGTTCAAAGAACACCAACAACTTGAAAAATCCAGTCTGAAATGATCCGACCCTTAATTCATCGTTAGTTTCTCTGAGCGTGAGAAGAAGATCCTCAGGCGCTGTTGCGCTTTTTTTCTTCCCCGATTGCTCAACAACAAACAAAAAAAAAGGCTGTCAAAACTCTGCCAGGCTTCGTTTAAAAATAACGGCGAGTTAACAGACAGACGCACATGAGAAAAAAAAAAGTAGATGATACTTGAAAGACTAGAGATCAATGGAAGATCCGCCTGGAGCACGTACTCCACGTTTAAGGATGAAGTAACAGAGAAGGACTTGATAATTGAACGCAATATAGCAGTCGAAAGAAACGGGGGACAAGAAAGAAAGAAAGAAAGAGACTGTAACCTAATCCGGCAGAATAATGATTGCACTAGCCCGGCAGACACGTACTCTCCCCCAAGCCCCCCCCTTAACTATTACGTTCTTACATTGTTGTCTGCCTAAATGTGTACATGGCAATGAATACAGCAGAGCAAAGGAGGGGGGTTCCGGTGAATAATACAGAGAAGAAAAAAAAGGGGGGGAGCGGACATGAAAGACAAACCGGTATATATATATATAACATGAACGGACACCAGATAACAAGACGTTGAGGACGTCTAGTGATCGACGTCAGAGTCAGGTCCGCGACGCCAGAACAACAATGGCGCAATTCAATACGAGGGATAACAAAAGAGATAAAAAAATATATATATATATATGCTGGGTTGTCATTCTAGATTTTCCAATGACGTCATTCTAACTTAATCATGTTCAATGACAGCCAGGCGTGATGCCCGTGGGGGTGGGGGAGCTGAACGAAATTCAATTGTACATCCCCGAGGGGAGATTTAAAAAGGCAGCGACACGAAGCGTCGTTACATTTCTTCGCCCTGTAGCTGCCAGACCTACCACCCCCCACCCCCACCCCACCCCTTATCCAAAGAGTCTACCTTCTATTATTGCGTCGCTCTCGGTGATTGAATGACATCCGAAATGAGAGTCAGGAAATTCAATTTTCACATTTCATCGTCGAGAAAAGTTGACTTTCCAATCTCCATGTTTTCATATCGACTTTTCCTATTCTGACAGAGTTTGTATGCAAACATCCGTTTGGCCACGATCATTGCCGGCATTCATTCGAGCGTCGTCTGATAAGGGCGTAAGGCAACGGAGACGATACAACACGAAATGCTCAACATCAAAATAATCTAGAAAGATGGATGGCTTTCTGGGGTGTGGCGTCTCTACAAACCGGATGCTTGCTGCTACCACACGGTTATTTAAAAAATAAAAATAAAAAATTCGGTTGTGGCTCTTATTATCTGCACGGCGGGGGGGAAATATCTGAGCTTGGATCTTCAATATTCCAAACAAAAGGCATTTGGTTTCTGATTTTCGTTTCTCAAAGTCAATGGTTCCGTCACGCGGTCCATTAGCAAAGTATACAGACCACAACAACGTGTAGGCTTAAACAGGGTCGCCAACAGAGGTGCTGGAATGTGGCACACACACACACACACACACACAGACAAAAGGAGGCTAGGCTTGAAAATGTCGCTTTACTATTCTTGTCTTCTTAGTTAACATCAGAATCCAGAAATCGATCGACTACAACAATGGGGCCCGTCGAACACGATCGTCCTATCCAGGTCATCTAACGCTCCGGTGATCGATGTGTCCTCTGTTTCTCCCCCCCCACCCCCAAAAAGATTTCCTATTTTTACTCATTTGTTTGCTTTTATTTTGCCTTTGCGAAATTTCAAGTGTAAATCATTATCTGTGCTACTAAAGGTCTTGAATGTCATTTCCAGATGAATGGAACCCTTTTCAGGTTCAAAGCCATTTTCATTGTCAGGTGAATCTTTGAAAAAAAAAAAAAAAAAATCTTTTGGCCAGAATCGACAACCGAATGACGGATGGCATTTTCTTTTTCCATGCTCCCATTACATCTAGATCAACAATAATAAGCAGCCCGAGGGCTTTCTGCATCATTCCAGTCGATCAAGGTTGACGTCTGCGACTGTCACCCCAATCGTCTCCAGCCTTTTTTCTTTCCGGCTTCATCTGTCAGAGGATCTAGGCAAAAACACACACACACAGACTATCCAAACAAGAAAAAGTAGGATATCACTCCCTTCCTTTCGCATTGGTAAACATCAATAAAGAGAAAAGATAACATGTTTCAGCAATGGCGCTCGCTTTCCTCATCACGGCTCACCTACTACTTACCCTACGCTTCTCCACACACACAAAAACAAATGAAAAGCGTAGGCGAAAACTGAAACTCAAATCGGGACACGAAATTCTTATCTGCAGCGCGCACTGTTGCCCAACGAGCTCCACACAAAATAATAGATAAAAAGAAAAAAGAAAAACACTAATTCTTCATTTAGAAGGCGAGAAATGAGAACGAATCCGATAACGGAGGGTCGGGAGTGTCATCGTTGCATAATGTTTTTTGTTGTTTTTTTTTTTATCATTTCTTTTTTTAAAAGAGGGGACGATAAAACGCGATAAAAAAGGAAAATGTCGTTTGCAAGATTAATGGGATCGTTCAAAGGGGATTGCACTACATTATGATGGGAAAGGATCAACTGTATGGCAACAGTTTTTCGGCTAAACTGCCAGGTGGATTTTGATCCATCCCCACATTTCGAACAAGATCGATACGGGAACAATAACGAAGACAAGAAAAAAAAAAGAAACAACAAAGAGGTGGTTGAACCTGAACAACTCGTGCGGAATAATATCGTTTGATCGACAGTTGCCTGGCCAGAATTCCCATCCCTTTCCCCCATATACATCAATATTTACGTTTACATGCTCATCTTTTTTATGTTTATCTACACACATTTTTCGTGTTGGTTGGAGGCTAGTCTTTTCGTACTCGCCTTGAATACGAAAACTGTTTAGATGCACGGACAAAACGAGGCTCAAAACAGCCCTCCAATGAGCGTAAGCTTCTCAAAAGAAGAGAGGCTTTGAGGATGCTGCGCTCGCATATAAGCCTCGCATGAATAATGCCGGACAACACGGGCGGGGAGGCCTTGGTCGCTTCTGCCAACCAAAGTCCCATGGTAATCCGCGCATTTCTTTCTCGTATCGACGAGATGAAGACCTAGTGTCAATAGACCGACCTACAACTTTTTGGGGGCCAATATCGTGGACCACATTTGAGGCTCAAGTTCCTTGACCGACATGCAGCAGCGAGTGACTCCTTTTTGGCCCCATGTACGTTTTCATACAACTTCCCTTTTCCACTGAGCTCTTTTGTGTGTGCGTGTGTTGGAAAATTTCACTTGGCTGAAACTGTGGGGCCCTGGCTGTCAAAGTTTATCGGACCGTAAGAGCCCCGGCTCCTTAATTCCCCCCCCCCTTGCCTTAACTTTAATAAACTTTTAAAAGAACTTTCAACGTTTTCTAATGAGAAATCTTGCCGTACGTCCCTGTGCGTTCGATTCAAAAGAAATGTAAATCTCCTTTGCAAGAGAATTTCAGCTTTTGCCAAGATGAAAACGGAATGCGGAATTCCGTACAACCCTGCCAAACCGTGACTCTTTCCATCTGTTTTCCCTCCGCCCGCCCGCCCCCTTTTTTTCTCGGTAGAAAGAAGCAAAACAAAAAAAAAAACCTTCGCAAAACCGCATCGAACCGGAGGGCGTCAAAAGACGCGGGCCGTCAGTGAACGGTAAATGGAAAGGATTTCGGTGTCGTTTCGGTCTGGCCAGATTCTTTTTTGTTGTCGTCTTCCAGTAGACACGAATCGAATTCGAATCCGAGTATCGATCTGAAAGCCTTATTTTCAAACGATGGGGACAACGGAGATACCGTCCAAATGACGTCAGACGAACGTGGGCAAGCCCATCATCTTACCGAGAGTGAAGCTGCGCGTCGTGTTATTATTGGCGACGGCGTTGTTGGTGCAGTTGGCGGCAGCAGCGGCGGCTGCCACGGCGGCAGCTTTACGGCGGCCCCGTCCCCTGGAACCCAACGAAGCGAACCAGTGGCCGATTTTGTGGCCGCCCACAGTCGACCACGACATCTCATCCATGGCCACAACCGACGAGACGACGCTCACTTCCGCCAGTTGAGGCATGTCCAGATGTTGACAACAATCAATTTCACTTTGATGCGCTCTTTTCGATCATCAACTGAAACAACAAACAACACGAGCACCCAGCAGAGCTACTTGTTTCTTGTTGCTACACGACAAAGAAACGATGCCTTCCTTTGTTTTTGTTTTATTCAACACTTGACGTTGCTCAGCCAATGGCAATACGTCCTTGGCGAGCGTTCTAATCGACACACACACACAGAAGAAAACAAAAAAACAGTCAAATGTTGCTTTTTCCTACTAGAAACATGTGACCTTTAGACTAGGCACGCTACGTCGTTCACGAACGAAACAAATTCGACAACGCTCTACAAGACTATACACACTCCCCAGCTGCAACTGGCATCTGGCTCTCCCTTCTCGCATCTTCTTATACAGCAAGAAAAAAAAAAGAACTCTAGAACTCTAGAGAGAGATCAAGGGGCGGAGTTTCTTCCGCAGAAGAGGCCCAAGACACGCTACCCCGCAGCGTTCCATTAGGGCGTATCTACAAGTTTGCCGACAGCCATCTAGCGAGAGATTCCATAGGGACACATTGGCGACGACATCCGTAAAACAAAAAATAAACTGCGTGTAACTAATGTTTTAAGGCCGTACCTGGCGATAACTTCCCCTTTGGCTTAAAGAAATATTTTTTTTTTCTCTCTCGTCTCAAGGTCGAATGAAAATCCACGAGTTTCCGTTTCCAAAGAAAATCGCACCGTTTTATCCTCCCTCTTAAGTGACATCACAAGTCCAAGTTACGAAATTGTCACCCACCCCTTACAGACTGGTATGGTCAAACAAGCAAAAAAATAAAATAAAATAAAAAACAAAAGTAAAACTCGTCCAACATCAGACCGAGTGCAAAAATCGACATGGTCAAATGATGGGATTACATGTTGCAAGCTAGTGCCTCATACTGCGACAATCACGCGACCTGGTTATTTTCCTTCCTTTTTCTTTTTACATCGTAAATATTGCGAGGCTACGGTGGTGAGATAAGATAACTCCTTGAACTTAAACAAGATTACGCAGAACTATTTACGATGCAGACAAGGAGGTCTCTCAGTGGGAGATTATCTCGTTTTATCGTTGGCGGATTCACGCTGGTCGGAATTGCAACACTATGGGCATTTCCAGAGTTTCGACGAATAAAATAGATCACCTCTCTTTTATGCGCACAACGTTTGGCCTGAATACCGACATTCTACCCGGAAAATGCAAAAACAAAATGCATTCATTTCAGGGATTTCCAGCAGACCCAAATAGCTATTCTTTTTTTCACCTTAAAGATAATCGTGCTCTTTGGTGAAGTTGATATGCAGGTTTCAGCAAAATTTAATACGAAACTGAATGACCGGAAAATCATGGAAGATGTTCTGGACTAGATTCACTACCCTATCAGAGATTGAGTCACCGCCAGGTCTCACCAAGATAGAAGAATCAAATCAATAAATGGCAAGGTAATGTTCCTACCTGGCCTGTGGTTGACGTCAATAATTCGTGAGTGAGAGAGTGATAGTCTCCTGTGGTTTTTTGTGAAGGTTGACGTATGGTGCATCCCTGAATGAAGGATAAGCAAGTTGGAATACATTAATTTCTTAAATGATGTGACTAAATAACTGACATTTAATTTTCACTATTACCATTATTTTTCACTTCACCATTGCTTTCTTCTATGGTCAAATGTTCAGCCAACTCTGACAGTGAGCTCTCGATGCTGAAACGGAAAGTCTGGGAAAGTCGTCGGCGTATCTTCTTGAGGCTCATTGTAGAAATTCTCGGTCAGCACAATCCAACACAGTACAACACAAATCACTCACACAACTCGAAAAGGACAAAAGCAAAATATTTCACTAAACTACAAAAGGAAGAGGAATTTCCTAAACTTTACTTGACATGTACAATGGAATCACAGATCTGAGTAAGGACAATAATCAGTGTTCAAGGGCATCGACATGCTTGCAACATTACAGCAGTGTTTATCAGCCATTTGGCTGTACACCCAAAGCTGACATCTAGTGAAATTTTTTGGGCATGCGACTTGTAGCCACCTAGCGGTAAAATTGCTGGTTAAGGTCTAAATCACGAGAGCGATGCAGCATAACGTGAAATCCCAGAAACGCATGATTTTTTATGCATACCGTGGCTAACCATAGCTATACCTATACTACCAAGGCACATGAAGGATTTCGATAGATCGAAGATCGCGATTTTTAAATATCCAGATGAGCCAAGGTATGACGGAAACTTCCTCCGCTAGCTCCTTCCTGATTTTATCGTTGTATTTATATGTTAAAGAGAGGAATCTATATGGTAAAGAGAGTTATTTTTCTATGCCACTACTTACGTAATGTCAACACCGACGACATTTCAGTCGAAAAACATTTTTTGTTCAATTTCGTCAACATGGAACCCACAAAGGTAGCCATTGCGTTTAGTCATTTAAACACTTGCTTCATATACTGCGCTAGATTGTAATCATCTTTTAGAAAAGAGCTGATAAGCTTTCAATTAGTCTCTCTTTGATGAATTTTTAGAAAATGGCAATTTAAAATTGAACACATGAACAGGATCTAGCATTTGGTAGGCTAAAGAAATTCTCTCAACGTAAACGGTGTCTAGCAGTCGACGCAGGACAGCTAGAGGCCCTAACCGCCTAAGTTTACATGATGTTACGAAACTTGCGATGTGAACACTTTCTCCGATTAGAAAGAAATATAAGGAAATTTATCCTCTCCATCTTGCTAACATTTGTGTGTTTTTTTTAAATCATGAATCTTAAAAAAATTATGATTTGTCAAATCGTCCCTAGAAGACGAACACTTGCCACTAAGACTGGCAACTCCGGTTTGATCATTCCCGCCAAATTCCATCATTCGCAATCCTCATGGTTCTTTGTGACATTCTTTGTTGCTTCGCCGTACTACTGGAGATTAGACCTCTTGGTGTCTGTGGCGGTTATTTCGTTTTTGTATCAACAATATTTCTTTACTATTAGTCTTAGCCACGATTCTGCGTATCTTGTGCACGCAAAGAAATATTTTTTCGCGTGAAATCGCTAAAATAAAAAAATCAGCGCGATGTCGGTAAGTTTTGTTTGTGTTTATGTATTGTTGCATTACATATTTTAAGTACGAAAGTTCTTTACAGGATTATAATGCAGCTTCACCTCCACCGATGAGCGTATCCTCGTTGGAGCCTGCCACTCCATCCAGTCGTAGAGCAGGAAGAAGGGTTAGGTCACAGTCAAGAGCCTCTGCAACAAGTGTTGAAACAGGAATCACTACTGGGGGAGCAGCAGGCTCAGTTGCAGATGATGAATTGCCCGAATTTGATGATGAGCAGGATTTGGGTGGAGATGATGATGACAATGCAGTTTTGCAAGAAGATGAAGATGAAGGAGAAGAGCTTTTTGGGGACAACATGGAAGCGTATGAGCTCATTGTTTCACTCTTATGTTTTTGATTTTACATTTCAACAAGGAATTTATTTGAAAATAGAGATTATCGAGCCATTCCGGCCTTGGATCGCTATGATGGAGAAGAATTGGATGAATCTGATTACGATGCTATCTCTGAATCAGGTCGTAGGGAAGCAGAAAGAGCCATGCGCAAGAGAGATCAAGAAATGGGTGTTGGAGACATGCGAAGAGGACTCTTCTACGGTTAGTTACATCTTTCAGGAATATTGATGTTTTTTACATCTAGTTGCTTCTGACAGATGAAAGTGATGAGGATGATGATAGTCGCCCTGCGAGAAAACGTCGTTTGGCTGAACGTGCTGCTGAAGGAATGGAAGTGGAAAATGAACAGGTCTGGACTAGCAGTGTCACATAAAAATATGCTGGGATCTAATTTGTAAAAAAATTCTAGGCTGTTGAATCCATTGAAAATTTGGAAGACATGCAAGGATATTCAGTTAGTGAATGGGTTTCACTTCTTGCACCTCGGATTGAGATTTTAAACCGCTTCAAAAACTTTCTTCGTACTTACACTGATTCCAAAGGAAACGCCATATTTAAGGAGAAAATTCGGCACATGTGCGAAGGTTTGTGTTTCAACTATGGCGTTTGCCAAATGATTTTTGATCGAGTACACTTATTGTTTCTTTCTAGAAAACAAAAGTAGCTTCGAACTGGATTATAACAAGCTTGCATCCGAAGAACATGTCTTGGCTTATTTTTTGCCTGAAGCACCGCTTGAAATGCTGGCCATCTTTGATGAAGCTACTAAAGATATTGTATTGGCAATGTTTCCCCAATATGAGCGCATCGCTAAAGAAATTCACGTTCGTATTACCGATCTACCCCTGGTGGAAGATATTCGCTCCTTGAGACAACTGCATTTGAATCAACTAGTCCGCACTCATGGCGTCGTTACGGCACAGGTATCACCACGCAATATAAAGATGGTTAAATAATCATGTGCTGTATCATCAACTTTATTATTTATTAAGACTGGAGTATTACCACAGCTTTCAGTCGTAAAATATGATTGTAACAAATGTTCCTACGTTCTGGGACCGTTTTCTCAAACCCAAAACAATGAAGTGAAACCCACTTCCTGCCCAGAATGTCAAAGCACTGGTCCCTTTCAGGTATTTTTCATTTTGCGTTGTTATGGTTTACTTTATTTACAGAATTCAAAAAACGTATTTTATTTATTAAATTGTTATTTACAGATCAATATGGAACAAACTGTCTATCAAAACTATCAAAGAGTTACATTGCAAGAAGCTCCAGGTAAAGTGGTAGCTGGTCGTCTACCACGAGCGAAGGATGCCATTCTGCTTGGAGATCTCTGCGACATGTGCAAGCCTGGCGACGAAATAGAGCTCACTGGTGTCTATACGAATAATTATGACGGTTCACTCAACACTGCCCAAGGCTTTCCCGTATTCGCCACCGTCCTTTTGGCCAATCATATCGCTAAAAAGGATGGAGATGCTTCCACCCGTTCTTTAACTGACGAAGATGTCAAAGCAATTATGGCACTCAGCAAAGACGAGCGCATTGCTGAGCGCATTGTTGCAAGTATTGGGCCCTCTATCTACGGTCATAATGTAAGAAATAGCTTCCTTTGATATCTTAACCCATAAAGTAAAGTTGTATTAAATGTTATTCAAAATTTTAGGATATTAAACGGGCGCTAGCCCTAGCTTTATTCGGAGGAGAATCTAAAAACCCAGGGCAAAAGCATCAGGTCCGCGGTGATATCAACGTGTTGATTTGCGGTGATCCCGGTACAGCAAAATCACAATTTCTGAAATATGTTGAGAAGATTGCTCCTCGAGCCGTTTTCACCACCGGCCAAGGTGCTTCCGCTGTCGGTTTAACGGCTTATGTCCAGCGGTCACCCGTCACGCGTGAATGGACCCTTGAAGCCGGTGCCCTTGTTCTAGCGGACAAGGGATTTTGTCTTATTGACGAATTTGACAAAGTAAGTTGAATTTTATTTATATTTTCTATACTGTACGTTTTATAAAATGATGTATTTATTATTAGATGAACGATCAAGATCGAACATCTATCCACGAAGCTATGGAGCAGCAAAGTATTTCAATTTCAAAGGCTGGCATTGTGACGTCTTTACAAGCTCGTTGCTCCGTCATGGCTGCTGCCAATCCTTTGGGCGGGCGCTACGATCCATCAATTACCTTTTCCGAAAATGTGAGAAATCTAATAGATCGTCGTGTTAGAATGTGACACTAACATCTATTTTTGATTTCGCGTAGGTGGATTTGACGGAACCCATTTTATCCCGTTTTGATATCCTATGTGTTGTACGAGATACGGTCGATGCCGTTCAGGATGAATATCTAGCGCGCTTTGTTGTCAATTCGCACATTCGACACCACCCCAATGTCACTGCTTCTGAACAGGTATATTTGTTTTGCATTTTTTAAAAAATCATCAAATTGTCATGCATTGATATTCTCTTATAAGGTGGAAAACGATCCTGTCGACATGAACGATACCAATCTTTCCGGTGTCGAAAAAATTCCTCAAGATCTCCTGCGAAAATACATCACATACGCTCGTGAAAAAATACATCCAAAGTTGCATCAAATCGACCAAGATAAGATTGCGCGTATGTACAGCGATCTCCGAAGAGAGTCAATGGTAAGGTTTCGTTTGATTTGATTTATTTTCTTTTTCAATACGTCATTCCATTGCATCGTAGGCTACTGGCAGCATTCCTATTACCGTTCGTCACATTGAAAGTATGATTCGAATGGCAGAAGCGCATGCTAAGCTCCACTTGCGTGAACATGTCATCGACGATGACGTTAATATGGCCATCCGAGTCATGCTCGAATCTTTCATTGATACTCAAAAGTACTCGGTCATGCGAACGATGCGGAAAGTGAGTTTTTATCAATGATTAATACTGACATTGAAATTGCAATATTTTTCGTTTTCTGTAGACATTTGCTCGTTATCTGGCCTACAAACGAGATAATAACGAATTACTCTTCTTCCTTCTTCGCCAATTGGTCCATGAACAAACAGTTTATTTGCGCAACCGTTTCGATAGCGAGCCGGACACTGTTGAGATTTTAGAATCTGATCTCATCGACCGGGTATAGAATATCGTAATGCATAATTTCGAATAATTTCTAACTGATTTTGAATGTTTGTAGGCTCGCCAAATCAACATACTAAATCTCAAGCCATTCTATGAAAGTGAGATTTTCCAGGCGAATCGGTTCACTCACGACGCGAAAAAGAAAATGATTATTCAGACACTTTGAGCGATTTCAGTTGTAAAACAACTGGACAAACAATTTTGTCCTTTAAACATGTAGATAAATCTTTTCATCATCTTTCCATAATGGGGATGAAAGCTATGGCCGTATTTTTTTTATTATTTTTTTTTTTCTTCATCTTCTTTTCTCTTTTTCTAATATAATTTTTTTTTTTAGGTGATACATCACTCTGTATTACTTAGTACGTATTTATCATGTTTTTACTTGTCATATTAAATGCATGTTCTTCGCCGGTACAGTGTTTTCTTGTTTATTTTTTTAAATTACGATAATTTTCCTGTCTCACTTGGCCATTTCAATTTTAGCTGTTAGTGATGGTCAAGTTTCATACCGAAAATATCAGAAGACACTCTTTTGTATTGAGCCTACAGTTTGCAATGTCTTGCTGCATACCACCAGGCGAAATTTGCGGGTAAATTTGCATTTGAAATCGAATTTGCTTTCTAAAGTAATTAATTTTTATTGTCTTGTCAATTACAATATAGGGAAGGTCTTCTACCTTATCATAATAAAGCGAAGTCTTTCACTAACCAGTTTGCATTAAAAAGTGAAACACCGGAAAAGCGAAAGTTGAGTTTCGCTAGATATACTAGAGTGCATGCATCAATGGGTCTGCTTAACATATGACCGGAATGCCCAGTCATGTTTGTACCAGTTGATCTTGGGATATCTACCACACGGGTTGCAACCAATTTCCCTCGCCGCCAATATTTTTTTGCCAGGCTTACCTTCTGTACGGCACTAGATTGCATTAAAAGAAAACTACGCTAATCTTTTTCAAGAATTACGGCAGTACCTTCAAATTGAAGTTACATCAATGGAAGGAATTCAAAAAATGCGTTTGCGCATTTCTTCCTTGTCTTCGCATTGGAAAACCTACGTTTTACTGCTGTTACCGTTAATTCTTTTACCGCTACCAATCATGGGGAGTGGAAAGGTAAGATTCACTTAAATTATTTTTTATGAATAGTGAAATTTAGCAAGAGGAAACCCAAAAGAGTAATTGAATTAAAATCTAGGTTAATTGTTATTTTAAGATGAATAATAGAAATACCGATAAGCTTGGTCGCAGTTTATCGCGAAGAATTCGAAAGTGTGTTCGTTTTCATGGCGAATTAATCATTTTTTCTTTCTCTTTTCTCAGTACAAGTAGAGAGTAAAATTGAATTTTATTCCACTTTCTCTTCTTAATGGACTTGGTAAATCCTGATTTAAGACCGCTCGAAGTTTTTCTCCTCTCAACAATCCCTTGTTTTATATACTCATAACTGCATAGCACTACTAGTTATTATGGAAGAACGTACGGAACCATTTTTCTGTTCTTTTGACCTTGAAACCACAAGCATCCTTGGCAACACAAGAATAATTTACTGTGAATATTTCGTAACTTCGGGAAGACTTTGAGGTATGCAGCAAGGCCCACGGCAATTCCATCGGAATTTTGTCAGAAAATTGCACCAGCATAAAACTAACCCAACTCCGTTTTGACTGGGTCGAGAAAATTGTCCCACAATTACACAATGCTGCTAAGAGAAATACTAACTATGCACAACTAAATCCAGTTCACTGAATTAAAGAACCTTCTTTGTTTTCTTGTCTCCTATAGGAAGCACGAACAGGCTTTGTAATCATCATAATGGCGATCTACTGGATGACTGAAGCTTTGCCTGTACCTGTCACTAGTCTGCTTCCTGTTGTCCTCTTCCCTTTACTAGGCGTAATGGATACGAAAAAAGTCTGCACTGCTTACATGAAAGTAGGGTTGATTGCACCGATGACATTTATTGCACGTTAGGTCACTTATGCAAATGGAAGATTATATCATTTTTCCCCGCTTTAAATCGTAGGAAACAACGATGATGTTTATAGGAGGTTTGATGGTAGCTCTGGCAATCGAGAATAGCAATTTGCACAAAAGAATTGCTTTGAAAGTTTTACTTTTCGTCGGCGCCAGTCCTAGATGGTTTGCATGCTAATTATGTTTTTTCCGAAATCATAAGTTACTGTTGATTTTTTACACTACGTATATAAAACAATTGATATTGCATGGGCAGGTTGATGCTAGGTTTCATGTTGACCACTATGTTTCTGTCCATGTGGATTTCGAACACAGCTACCACCGCCATGGTATATACAATCCTTTAGGACAAAACCTACTACGATTGCCATTTTAATCTTTGAATTTCAAACTAGATGGTTCCCATCGTTGAGGCCGTAGTACAAGAGCTGTTCAAGGTTCGTTCACTTAATGTTATATAGTCTACGTTTTGGGGAGGAATATAGATTTAAAAGTTACACAGTAAAATCAACGTTTTTGTGCATTTAACGTTAAGGACAACGTGGAGGAAACGAAAGGGGATCCAAACGTACGTGTAGGTCCAAAGAGGTCGTCGACCTCTTCGTTCTCGCTCGAAATGGATCATTCGTTTGAAAATATTTACCAGAATGCTGAAACAGGATCAGTAGACTCCGTTGCTGATGACTACGTTGGTAAAAGCTGCGTGGAACTGACAACCTCTGGAGAGCAAAGGTACAGCTGCTTATTTTCCTCGTATTTGTTTAATGATCATTTCTTCCAACTCAATCAATAATATCGCCTTTTTTTTTAAGTATCCCCCTTTTTTCTTATAATTATGGGGGTGATTATTTCTGCAAATTGAAGTTTGCTCCGAATTCCTTACGTCTCCTTTCTGCTGGACTCTCTTTTTCTATTTCAAATTAGTTAACAAACTTAAGTACTTGACGTATTCGAGTAGAATCTTTAAGCGAGAAAATTCGTTGTTATTTTCTATTTTGCTTTATATTCATATAATTAGTGTCCTGTTTCTATCTTAATTGTTTAAAAACTCACGACAGGTGCTCCGACCAAACTGATGACAAAAAGAAAATCAGTAGCTGCGTCCTCATGTCTATTGCATACGCTTCCAATATTGGAGGTACTGGATCTCTTATAGGGTCTGGTCCGCAGTTGGTCCTTAAAGGAATACTGAATGAGTGAGTTGTTGATCTCTGCAAATCTCTTTTAATACTATTTAGAAAGTGTGTTTAAAACTAAGGTAACTTTGAGTTCTTACGTTGCATTGCACGCACATTCAAAATCATCATATTAAAGAATAGCGCAAGAAGACCAAGTCTAACGTTAATCTATTTACAGGTTGTATGGTTCAGATTCTGGTTTGAATTTTGCTACATGGATGGCATTTAATATTCCAGGCATGCTCATCAATACGTTTTTTGCATGGATATGGCTTCAGTATCTATTCATTGGATTCAAGCGGTAATAGAACATCAGCAGACCTACTTTTCATTTTCTTTCTAAGAATAGCCTTTTGCTGAGATGGAGAAACGGATGTTTACTTTGTTTTTGTTTTTAGAACCACGGCAGACGGAAAAGGAAAAGCTCTAATCGTTAAAAATCTAATTAGGAAAAAGTACGAAGAATTGGGACCAATGACCTTTCACGAACTGGTGACACTCATTTTATTCATTTCGTGTGTTGCGCTATGGTTTTTCCGCGACCCGCAATTTATCACTGGATGGTCAGAATTCCTACCTGCAGTGTAATTAATATAACATTTGCACTTGGATAAGAAGATTTTAACTTTCTTTAATCTGCTTTTTTTTTTGGCGTAGAAGAGTGGATGATGCAACTGCAGTAATGGCTATCGTCATGCTTTTTTTCATCATCCCAGCAAAGCCAAAATTTTGGTTCACTAATCAAGGAGGTAGAGTCCATTAGTTTGTTACGATGCAGGCAACTTGGCAATTTCATTACAGCAAGCAATATTAATCTTTTTTTTTTTTTCTTTATTCATTGGCTTTTTTTTATTGTTCAGAAAGAGATTCAGATCGATCGAATCCTTCCCTTTTGGAATGGAAGTCTGTAC
Source organism: Daphnia magna (assembly GCF_020631705.1). Classification (NCBI taxonomy): domain Eukaryota; kingdom Metazoa; phylum Arthropoda; class Branchiopoda; order Diplostraca; family Daphniidae; genus Daphnia; species Daphnia magna. The sequence goes on from NC_059187.1 coordinate 493,905, forward strand.
AGGATAAGTTACCGTGGGGAATCGTTCTTCTTTTTGGTGATTTGTGTTCTATATTAAAGTTGGTATTGATATTAAAGGTGTTAAAATATTTGTTAAAGGTGGTGGTTTCGCCATATCCGATGCCTCAAAAATATCCGGACTTTCTACTTGGCTTGGAAGTCAATTAGCTGGTTTAAGTGCCCTGCCTCCATTTGCTATAATGTTGATTATTTGCATCATGACCGCTGCCATAACGGAAGTGTAATGTTCATAGCCTATAGCTTCAATTTACTTATCTCATGGAAGGAAATTAGGCATACATTTTTTTTTTTTTTGCTAGCGCATCTAACACAGCTATAGCCAATATCCTTTTACCTATTTTGTCTGAAATGGTAAGTGAAAATCTATATATTTTTAAATGCATGTATCCAATAGTTGCAATATAATATCTCCCCATCATTTAAAATAGGCAAATATACTGTACAAGTCAACCCGCTATTCCTCATGCTGCCTGCAACGGCCACTTGGTGAAAAACGATTGAAAATTTGTGTTTAATGCAAAATTGAAATCATTCTTATATTTCACAGTTCGTACGCCTTCATGTTGCCAGTGGCCACCCCTCCTAATGCAATAGTTTTCGCTGCAGGGAAAATGAATCCGGTTGACATGGTAACTTCTAAAGTAATTTATTCCCGACCAAGTCACAAGAAAGCACAATGTCTGTTACAGATGAAGGCAGGTTTCTTCATGAACATCATATGCGTTTTCACCATTTGTGTGCTGACTACCAGCTTTGGTAGTGTGATATTTGGATTCAACGAGTTTCCAGATTGGGCCATTCCAAAAATACCAAACAATACAATGGTTACGGTGTCACTTATCTCAAACTACACCACGCAGTGAAAACAATCCATCAAGAGATAGGATTGAGTATCGATGTACATAGGATTAATCTCAACAAAAATTCCGCACATACATTTCGATGAGTGGTTTTCAACGTTAATGCCAGCTTATAGAACAAACAGCGCTAATATTTTCAAGGAAAGGAAGAAACCATATTTGGTTGGGGAAAAAAATATACCATGTATTTCAAATTGAATTCTCATCACTGATATTCTGCGGTTATCAAGATTTTTCTGTGGGGAATAAGTTGCCATCCAGGAAAAGACCTATAAACAATGACTACGGAGAATAAGATGAGATTTGAAATAAATATTTACCATACCAATTTACATTATTGATGTGTCTTTGTATGAGAAGGCATTTGTCCTGAATCCCACAACAAATTTAACTTTTTCAATATCCTAATCTCTGAAGCTCCTGGAGTTGCTTGTGGAGAATTTCTTCTTTTGTTTTCCTAATGTGACTTTCCTAAATAACAATATTGTTGGTGTACGCTTGCTGCACATTTCTCTTAAGGTGCTTCATTAAGATACCGTCCTAGATGCAGTGTATGAGCTTAAGAATGTGTCAACATCCATTTGACCGGAGAGAAACACTTCAGCCATTTCTTCACTTTTCTCATCTGCCAGTGTTGCAGCTTGCCGAAGGCTTTCCTGTAACATAAAAAAAAAAAACTATCAAAGCAAAATGTTACAATTGTGACAAAATTTGTTGTTTTTTTTACTTCAATGTTGTTAGGTAAATAGCACTGAGACAAGTTATGGTGCTGGGTACTTGATGAATCCCATTCTAACTTCAGCTCATTTAGTCTCTCGTAGTGCTGCAATATCAGTTGTCGTTTATTAGTCAAGGTTTTCTTCAGGTCACCAATATTCCCTATTTGAGAAATATAAGGACTTATTCCAGTTCTGTGTTATCAATAAAATTTGCAGTTTCATTTTCACATGGGATATCAAGAAAACTGTAAAATTCCGAGTTTGCCGAATATAGCCCTTACTTGCAATCTTTTCGACATTATCCAGGTGGTTTTTGACATCTGTTGCAACTGCTTCAGCTTGAGGAAGCTCATCAACAAATTGATGTAGAATGTCTTCATGCTCACTTAGATTCTTAATTTGATTTTTTGAAAGACTCTCTAACTCAGGAATGAAGGGAGGAATTGGTACATACTGTTGCTGACTAAGTTGCTGACTAGCTGAAGGGAATGTTTCACTGCCGCTCCTTTCTCCATTAGGATAAGACTTTATTTCAGGCAACTTTTTCATTTCTCGTACTATTGAATGCACAATCTGACCCAAATCTGAATGCTCTGAATAATTCACTAATCCTGGAGACATTATTCGGCCATTGTCGGTTACCCAGTTGTGTTGAATCACAGGATTAATCCAAATCAAAGGCTTCTGAGTAGGAAAGTCGGAAGGTAGTTGAATTTTTAAAGTCAACTCCCGATTTCCCGAACAAAAAAATACATGATATTCTCCGGCGTGAATTTCTCGAACACTGACAAGTAGAGTAAAAGGCTCAAAGTAACGAATTGTAAAGACGAAGCCACTAAAGCCATAACTTACTCTTTGATGAAAACCCGAAGAGAATCTATTTGCTTTTTCCTTTTCAAATGTACAATTGTAGGGCTTAATGGATACCCGGTAGATTGATTCATCTTGACATTATCATAACCTTATTATGATAGAGGCAGACATACTTGTTTATACATAAGCACGCATTAGTCCGCGCAAATTAGATCGGAAAGCAAGGAAATTGTAAAATAGGAGGAGGGGAATTGGAAGCCCGTGCTGCCGCGAACTAGGTGTCTTCGAATCTCTCAGAGAGACGGGCGCGAACTACAGGAACGTCACGTGTCTTTCTTGGAGAATTTAAGCATTTAGTTATGGAAGATATCCGCGGAGAATGTGGATGAATTTCAGGCAATGGAGATTTCAGAGTACTATTCATGATATTTGCCCTCGCCGGGGTTTTCAGCCTAGTAAAACGTAATGAATGAAACTTGTTAGTTACGGCAAATCCGACTTCATCATTAATGCTTACTTGTTAAGGTGATCTTCGTTATATTGCATCATATTTTCTTTCCACATCGACACATTGGGATACTTTAAAAAATCTAATTCAACATTTTCTAGTACTCGAAGAACATCGACATCAGTTTTGCTTGGTTGCGAACTGTTGATGAAGTTCAGGACATTATTAGGCTGAATGGATTTAATATATATGATGACTTACCCGAAAATGTAGAATGGTGATATTTCATAGAAGGTAGCAGGCGGGGTAGACGGTGGAGTAAAAAACTCATCATTTCCTTTTTCTAATACCTCGGGAGACTGAAGGTGCAGTTGGCTCAATTTGTTGCAAAGATCTGATAACGGGCTTTTGGCTTCGTGATTGGGAGCCGCCTGACACTCTTCCACCTCACTTCGCTTTCGGCGAAAATATTTTTCTAGTTTTCTCAGTCCTTCGCTGGAGCATAGATCACAAAATTCATCAAGGAATTTCCAGTACTCACTCCATGGTACATTTAGGTCTTGCGCAATATTACGGCCCACACGTTCGAGACCTTTGTCGATATCCGATAATCTACTGTCCATCATTTTTTTCGGTGTCATCTTTTTATCACTGAGTCGATTCTGATAAAACTTGGGAACAGGTGGAGTTTTCATTTGTTGATAAAATAGTTCGGCTTCAATTGGTGACATAGGGCCAGCCAGTGCTTGAAGCATCATCTGCGAATCAACCGGATACTTTTGATGGCTCTGTTAAAATATGAATTTTGTAAAACATCAAGGACCCAAAATACTATTATGATACACAATTGTGAATCCAAGTATCTTTCATTGGGTGTTGTTGTTTTTTAATACAAGAGCTGACAGAAGTGCTAGGTTATCGTAGTAAGCACTATTAGAAAAACAAACGGTGAAAGATACTAAGACCCACTACGGCTATATAATTTAAAAACACATATTTTTGTACCAAAGGTGAGTCTGCCATTAAAGATTCTGGCGATTTTGGAGTAACATCTGGTGACCATGGCTTGCCAATACGCGCTGGAGATGAAAGATCTATTGGTCTCAGTACTGGTACAAAATATCTTTGGCTTAGAAGCGACCTCATTTGTGCTTCTAATTCTGGCGAAGGATTCTTACAAGAAGAACAGATAATCTGAACGGAAAAAAAATAATTATTTCAGTTTTAGATCTAGTAGATAGAAAATGACATGGTTTACTGACATCAATTGGTGTTTCTCCTCTAGTATTTTTGCGTTCTCGATCACATTCGGGAAAAGAAAGGAATAATTCTAAAATATCCAACAACCCAAACTTTGATGCAAAATGCAGAGGAGTTTCATTAAGGAATTTATCAGGTGTGTTTAGATAAGTGTCTAGTAGATAAAACATGCGATTTTTCCGTACATGCTCCGCATCATTACTGTTTTTTAACAAATGTAATACAGCTGTTAGAAATTTTGGCAAAAGAAGTTATCCAGTCATTATTGAGTGTTTTACTTACACATACAAGAGCCCTATGAAGCGTGGATCAGTAATTGTATCTAAAAGAGCTTTGCAGATCGAAAAGGATTTTTTAAAGGTTCCCAATAAAAGGCCATGATACCTGTAACGTTCTCTAATCATGGTGGGTGTATCACCTGCACTTATGAGGAATCTAGAACATTCAACAATATGAATTAACTGGAAACAGAAAATTGAAGATCATTCACAAAAATTCAGATTACCTTGGATTTTTCCAGACAAGGACCAAAAATTCTTCACAGTTTCCTGTTTCTATAGTTCTTCGAAAATGCAACATTTCTTGAGGGCTTGGATTAGGGAATGGTAATTTCTCACTTGGTAATTCTTTTATTACGACATCGGTTTCAGGTTGGGTTTGTTTTGTTTGAGTAAACACAACGGCTTCATCGCGCTCCGTAAAGCATTTAAATCGAGCTCCTTTAAATTTTTTGCAAATTTTCAAAGCCTCAACTCGATCCTCGAAAACCAACTCTGTCTGCTGTCCTTGTTCCTGCCCCTCCAGTAAAGAAACACCATAAAATGTTGCTCCGCTCATTGTTATGAACTCAGACTAGTTATATCATCAGTGAACCATCCTACGTAAAGCGAAACTGTTATAAAATGTTTTAAAAAATTAAAAAGTTAATAAACGTTTTTTTTTTCTCTAGCAGACTTTACCAGCTCTATTTGTATCTGGAGTTTGGAAGAAGCAGCATTGCCAGCAAAGAAATAATAGAATACAGCTAAACCAAACTCCTTGGGGAATTTTGCTTTTGCCAGAGTTATAGAGTTGATGGTACGCTCACCCTGTAGGATTTGGCCATAAGGCTTTGTCATAGGGTTTTGGGGATGTTTTCCAAGTGCTGGTCACGTGACTTGCTGTTACTAATATACCCTGCTGCCACCACCGTAGCGTTGTAGAACTAAGCCAGTAAGCGTTTCGAAGGAATCGTGAAAATGGCTGGTTCAAATACCTCAAATGGGAAATTACCCAAAAAAATGTCGTGTTTTATTTGCGGCAACATATACCAAGACGAGAACAGACGAGTTGGTCTGTTTCATGTACCGAAGAAGAACTTTTCCAGTTGGAAATTTGTGCTACCTGAATTGTTGGAAAAATCAAGACTTTGTGACATCCATTTTGACAAATGTGATGTATTGAAAGGAATCACAGTTGGTAAGGACTTTTATCCATATGACAGATGGAGATTGCTTCCCTCAATACCAAAACATTTACTGGGTAAGTTAAAATTAATATTATGGCAGTCTACATAATAACTGTATAAATTTGTCCATACAGTAAAACAAAGTGCAGCTGCCAGTCGCACTCAAAGTCGCACACCTTTGAAAGACATTTTTAGTGTGAACCACACAGGGATCAACCTACGAACTACTTTCCACCAAAAAAAGTAATAGTAAAGGATCTACATCAATATCACAGACTCCAGGTAAAACAGCTAACATGTAGCATAAATTAATGACGACTAAATTAACAATTATGAACATTTACTAGAAAACAAGATAGCAATGGATGAAGATGAAGAACATTCTATTGTAGGATGTGCTATCGAGAACACTCCAGGTAAAACAACAAACATGTAGCATAACATAATGACGACTAAATTCACAATTATGAACATTTACTAGAAAACAAGATAGCAATGGATGAAGATGAAGAACATTCTATTGTAGGATGTGCTATCGAGAACACTCCAGGTAAAACAACAAACATGTAGCATAACATAATGACGACTAAATTCACAATTATGAACATTTACTAGAAAACAAGATAGCAATGGATGAAGATGAAGAACATTCTATTGTAGGATGTGCTATCGAGAACACTCCAGGTAAAACAACAAACATGTAGCATAACATAATGACGACTAAATTCACAATTATGAACATTTACTAGAAATGAGGATTTGCCTTCAACTTTCTTGTCTGCTGACTACACTGCCGATCGGAATCATGGCGGTCTAACCTTTGTTACTGTAAATTTTTTTAAAATAATTCAACTGGTGGAAAATGTGATGAGCAATTTTTTCGACAACGATAGTCATGTCTACATATCTAATTGCTATGAAACTGTGATGTCAGAAATATGTAAATTGAAACTGTTAAATGTCTTTTGTTTTGAACACGAAGAGTCGCTGCCATATATAATTCTGCAATATGTTCACATACGATTTCATACAGAGTCAAAACGATTTCGTAATTTTTACCTCCCCAAAAGAAAGAACGCAGATGAAAACGAATAAAAAATGTCAAGAACTTCTATTCACGCAAAAATACATTGCCAAAACCAGAAGTTAACATCAATACAAAGGTTTAAACAAACTCGCGCGAAAATATTTCGTTTCATTGCACCAAACAACCACCAGGCGCCTCTGCGGTAGATAAGTAACACTTGCGGACAAAGCCTTATGGCCAAATCCTACAGGGTGAGCGTACCATCAACTCTATAACTCTGCTTTTGCAATGCCAATTTTTCCCTAACACATTAGTGTCAGTCCAGCTCCAGTCTAACTGGTTCGCCAATCGTCGTTTTGGAAATTCTGTAGCCACCAACCAACCAGTTAACTGCGCAATTTTATGTAATGTAAAATCTGGTAAAATGATCGAGTTATTTGCATGAATGTATGAGAAATACCTAGACAGTAAAGGCGGTATCTCAGAGATAAAGCGAAGAAGGAAGAATTTATTTACAGCATCAGAATCCTTGGCTTGAAAGAGAAACCTACTTGAGAATATCCGTCAGTTTTTGTGGTAGAAATAAGAATCAGACCGGTTTTACCGAATTCGAGATCAAACAACACATTTACCGAGTAGTTTTTAGGTCCCTTCCGTCATAAACTAGTCTTGATTCGCAATTCTGTTTGTGCCTGAGCGTATTAAAATCAACGTGGGAAAGAAAAATTCAGATGTCAAAACCAATCGGTTAAGTTTTCTCGTGCACCTGTACAAACTTCCTGGGTTATTTTCCCCTGGTGTTCATGACCAGAGTCATAGTGGGACTGACACTCCCCTCTGTCATGACATTTAAGATTTAACAAGGAACTGAGTGGATAAAAGGAGATTACTTCTACTACTGACTTCATTAGCTATAAAAGAAATATGATTAAGAAAATTTACATCTTTGTGTATGCCTTGTTTTCAACTACAATTGGTTGAATCATTCGGTTGCATTAAGAAGGTGTAATGGTGAAAACCGGTGCATGACGTGGTGAAACCCATCAAAGACGTAAAGGATTAGAATTTCACCCAGAAGAATGAATTTAACATTTAGTAATAGGATTGATGATAACTTGGTAGTTGGTAGGGCAGTAACCACATCATCAGGTACAGGTACAGCCTTACGACGGCAACGAGACAAGACACAAGAGGCAAGCAGGCCGGTCGCCGGTAGCACGTAGCAGGCCCCGCCCACCTTGCGCCCAATGCTTCACCTGGCAAGAACTGGCTTTGGCGCCTTCAGTGCCTTAATACAACTACGGGCATTGTCAATTCTGTTTTGCCGTTTTTCGTGTTCAGTAAAGTGTTTGTGCAGTGTGTGTGTGTGTGTGTGAATGTGTGTGTGCAAGAAGTTTTGTAAGCGCGGTCGTTCGGAAATGGCGTGGCGACGGTTGTGAAAACTGGGAAACATTAGTGTATAAACTATCGTCCTGCCAATAAAGTGAATCGGCAGCCATCATTCGGCTGATGAAACAAGTTTTTCCACCACCACTGTTGACGAACTTAGACAAGAGAAAAGTGAACTCTCGTGAAAGAAAAGGGTAGAACGTATAAAGGACACGTAGCCCAGAACGAAGAGTCACAGCTAATCAAATGAGTGAGCCCAAACGGATAGCCCTGATTCCGCTGGCTGCTTCAGCAGCAGATGCAGTGCAACCATTACCGACCACCAAAAAAGACAAGAAATCTTCAGCCGTGATTGTCAAAACGCATCGATTTTCATTGACATTACCAGATTCCACCGAAAAATCTTGTCCAGAATTCAACTTTGCAGACCTTATATCATCTCTGACGGTAACCTCCTCTGTCGTTTAGTTTTGTTTTCTCGCTTCAGAGGTGTTTTTGATAGTGAAATGATAGAGGGCCAAGAAATGTTACAGTTGGATATTAGGTTTCATGTGTGTCGTTGTAGCTTAGATTTATTTCAAAGTAGGGTTCATTTGAGTGTATTCACGCCGTCCGCTGCCAAACTTTGTGAAAGTGGTATTTAAAATGAATCTGACAGTAGGTCGCCATGTTTTTGTCTTGTATCATGAAAGTATAGAGGACAGTGGCCCCGCTTAGAGGAAGAGTTGGCGGCGCCTCTTCGAAGTTTCTTTCTCTTCGCATGGTTTCACCTCTTCGCCGTGTATCTTTTCCCACTCTCACCAATCAACCCAACTCCAGTGCAGCATTCTTTGTATCGATTCAGTGCATTAGGATAGCATTAGTAAAAGTTTTTTTCTCCAATCGACGTTTGCGGAATAGTGAGAGTGACGGGTTTTCAATTCGTTGGCATCGTTGCCGCATTGCTTTGGAATTGACGTTACCCGCGTAAAGGACGCTGTTACCACCAGAAAGTAATCTTTCGTTTTCCTAGTTCTTATGGACGTTGCAGTTAGATTGAGCGCCATTTTTGTCTCTTTAATATTGCACCTCGGCTTTATGGTGGCGGAGCGGGCGACTAAATGCGGATGAGTCACCTGGCGCTAGATCGTAGAGTTATCTCATTCATCTTCGTTTATACCATAGGTTCATCTTTTTTATAACGATTTAATATATTTTTGTTATTGTACATTTTTTTCTAATAACATTAAATTCGTGAAATATGTTAAAATCGAAAAAAAAATTCCTTTTTTTAATATCTCGGGACATTTTTGCTAGACCAGATTGTTTAGTGGGTTAAATGAAATTTTAATTACTAGGATATAAAAGCAAATTGAGTCATTCTTTTGGGGGAAGGGGGATTTAAAGAGGGTGGAATAGAACGTCAGTGAGGCCTCCGCAAAGTAGAAAACGTTGTTTTCTTTTGTGATTAATTCGAAACAGACAGATGTATTTATATTCTTTGAAAAGAGAAGCAACGTAATAAGGGAGGTAGTTGGTGGAACTGTACGAATTAGCCAACTAAATCTTCTACTAAATTGATAGAAGTGCTGTCGCTCGCATTCCCTCATTAAGGTATTAATATCGATCTCCTTCAGGGATTGAACCGCAAATTCTACGAATTCATCTAAATTGGTGTCAAGGTAAAATCTGGTGAAAAGTAGTTTCGAAGAAGAAATGGACAAATGTTCAAATAGGTTTGTTTTATTTGCTTTACATGTGCATCTAATGATGTATGCAAAATGGGTCTGTAAATAGCTTGATATAAAATATGCGACCGATGTCTCAAATTAGGTTTGAAGGTCAGTTTACCGTCCATCTGTTCCCCATTAAGTTTCTCGAAAGGGTGTCGTAATTCGTTACATAAGTTGAGGACTTTGATAAAGTTTGAAAGTCTCTTTCGTCTGATTTAGAAAAAGAAGGAAAGTCACGCAACGAATGGTTCTACTCCCGCGGTTTCGGCAGGGCCTCTACTCGATCCGTTTGCTGAAGATGATGAAGATCAACTTCGCGGCATTGCAAAGAAGTTCGAAGAAAAATATGTGAGTTTTATTATTAATACGATTAAGATTATTATTATTCTTTTTCTCATTTTTTCAATCTTCCCCGTATGTTTTTTAGGGTTTGCCTGTCGCGAAAAAGAAAAAGTCACGAAAGTATGATGATTATGTCGATCTGGGGGCTGGTTATGATGAAAACGACCCCTTTATTGACAACACCGATGCGGTAACTGGCCTCTTTTATTTAAAAATTAATTTCTACCTCTTTAAGAAAATTAATTTTTGATCTCGCAGTACGACGAGATTGTTCCTGCTGAGGTAACGACAGCACACGGTGGATTTTACATAAATTCTGGAGCACTCGAATTCAAACCAGTTGAAAAACGATCCGATTCTGAATCCGAGTCAGAGTCTGAAAGTTCCGAATCCGAATCTGAGGATTCCCTTTCTGAAGCCAGCACCACCCCCATTAGTACAAACAAAAAACGAAGGGTAAATTAAGAACTAAGGGTATTAATTCAAAGCACAAAAGTACTGAGCGATTTCTTTACGGTAGGTAATTGAATCGGACGACGATGATTCACCTGAGGAAATCCAACTAAACGGATCTGAAGGAGAAGAGACAGAAGCCAAAAAGAAGAAGCTCCGGTTGGATGACAGTGGAAGCGTCCAGCAGGCTAAAAGAAAGAAAGTGTCTTCTCCGCTTGATACTGCTGTCATTGGGGAAGCCAGCTCAATTTCTTCTAAAAAGCCCCGACCTAGTGTGAAAGAACTACTGCAGCAGAAACGGGAACTCGAAAAAACTACCCCGGAAATTGTTGAAAAACTCGTCACCAAGAATCTTAATAACAACGTTCCAGTGGCGCCAACGGCCGTCGTGACTACGCCGCCGGTGGCGAAAGATGTATTACAGCTGAAACGAGATAAAGAGAGGGAAGTCGTCGACCTGTCAGTAGGAAGTAAACCTACACCCGAAACAGCTGTCGTCACAACCGATTCGTCGTCGGATTCGTCAGACTCCTCATCGGACTCATCCGAGTCTGAAAGCGGAGGTGACGAAGACGAAGACGGTAGGGATGCGGATGTTATGAAGGGAGAAAATGATCCTGATGCCAAGCTGCCCAACAATTTGACCCCCGCTACGTTGGCGGTCATCGAAGATATTAAAAAAGCAGCGGCGTCTTCAGATCAGCAGGGGAAATGTCGTTTCTTCTCAACGGAAATTAATCGTCTTCTTTTGGCGTAATCAAATTTAAATAATTTTTGTGATTGCACTCCTGGGCAATTAACACATGCAATTTTCGTAATTTAATAGAATCGAATTGCAAGCGCGGCAGTATTCTTGCAGTAAGAGACAGGCAATCTACTCTCATCTGGCTGGATTCCTTCCCTGCACGAAACATACTCTCCTCAAACGAGCCAAGAATCTAGTGTTGGAGGATGTTGAATCTAAGCTGAAACCGGCCATCAAAAAGTAGGAATTTACGAGTTATCTGAACTCCTTCACAAGTTTTCAAATTACGTGTTCTTCTAAAATTTATTCAAAAGGTTGCAGTTGTCTGTTGAAAAAGTCATTGCTGAACAAATTGAACGACATGCCACTCAATGCCAACGGTTAGCCGACGCCAAGTAAGTAGTTTCTTCTGTCCTGTACATAACGATTCTTCTTTATGTGGTCGTGCGAATCCATTTTGTTTCGTTTGAGTCTTAATCATTTATTTCTTGTCCTTACTCGTTCCCCTCTCGTTTCGGTGACTGTTATCGGTACACAGTCCGGAGAGGTACCTCGAGTATTATCGCTACGTGTGGTAAGACCTTTTTTTGACCACTCGGGTATAGATTGCAATAGGTTGGCTGTTAACCTGACCCTATTGTTTTGTGAGCTTATGGGCGTGTTCACTGCACTTGGTAGAAATCACCGAACATTAAGACGATGTGAAATTTTAGGCTTCGCTGCTAAGATCCATTCCGAGACAATACCGACCCTACACAACATTCGAAAACCAGACATATGATTAAATGGACGAAGTGACTAATACGTTGAAAACCTGTTGCTTTGGGTTGAGGTTACTAATGACGTACGCTAATTTCAAATACCCGTGTTTAATGTTTCACGCTTTACACCAACCCAATTCTTGTATACGGAAACTAGGTTTTTTTTTCAGAAAAATATGTCTTATGTGGCATGGCTTTTTTTTTTCTTCATGTGAATCATGTGGATCGTCAGCTTTGGGTCGAGTTTTATTAACGAAAGAATCATTCTCGTATTTTACGATCGGACCTTAACATACAGTTTTTTTTTTTTAACTTAACTTTTGGGTAGGGATCCTGAGCTAGAACCTGCTGGAGGAACGGATGACGAGGACAAAAAACCAGAGAAAAGCAACAAACAACCACAGCCTCGCAGGAGATTCCAATGGAGTAAAGAAATGCGGTAATATACTTCAAAATCTTAAATTGCATCGATTCGTTATAAACCGTTTGTTTTACCTTTCCTCTAGGTCAATATTGAACCAAGTAGTTTACTTAAAAGCCGAGTGCTTCAACTGGTCAAAACTACGAAAGGAAACTGCTGCTGAGTATCTGCTTCGTTTCCTAGATTCAGAAATTCGTCTACTCTGGCCGAAAGGTTGGATGACGGCGAAAATTCTCTTCAAAGAAAGCCAAGAAGCTCATTCCTTTGTGACGTGAGTTTTAGCTTCATTTAGATAGACAATAATAATTTGTACCAAAAATCGGGTTAGTCCACGCATTTCGTCTCGTTTTTTTTTGTTTGTTTTTTCCCCCATTAGATCGAAATCAAAATTGAATCCAGCAATTAAAAAACCTAGCATTCCTCGCTCAGGATTAGTTGATGCTTTGGCACTACCGTCGCCGGTTGCTCCGTCCACACTGTCCCAAAATGCTACAAATACTCCGCCATCCTCTGTCTCTAAAGAGATAAAGAAATCTCAGCTCAAAGATCGGATGTTATCGGCAACAGCACAACCTTTAGTTCGACAAGATTCCAACTCTGTCCACCATCGAAGCGATTCTGCTCCCAATTTATCCTCAGGAAAAGCCGAAAAGTCTCGGTCAGAAGTGAACGTACCCACCGTTAGGCCGGACAATGGCGCCAAGTTAGACGTTACCAAACATCGTCCACGGCCAGACCCAACGTGTTCTGCCGCACGAACAGAAATTCATCACATAACTAAAGATGCTAACAAATCTAGTTTTCGCCAAAGTGAGAGTCCTCATTCCACAAATCACAGTAGAGTGACCGAAGCCAACCAAACGAACAATTCGAAATCGGACCACTCGAGTGATCTTGTGAAACCGAAAAGCGAGGGCGCCACATCCAAAGCAAACCCCGTCCAAGTTCGATCTGATTTGGGTATGGTTAAAAGCGACGCACCCCAATCTACAAAGCCTAATAAAGTTGACTCGATCAAACCGCGCCACGATTCGAATTCGGTTTCACGTGGAACGGAGAGCAACAAACAATCAAGATCAGACAGTGCCGCTTCCTCAGAAATTAAATTGAATTCAGTTTTACGTGGACCGGATAGCGGTAAACAGTCTCGATGGGATAACGCCTCATCGTCTGAAGTGAAAATTCGTTTTGATCATGGACAAACTGTGACAAAAGTTGAGCCAGCTCAGAATAAAGTTGATGTTATCCCGTCCGACGGGAACTCCACGAGCAACTCGAAAGTGAGCAAAACCAGCAAACCTGCTCCAACCGTAAGCGCATCTCTAGCAAGTTCTCTAGCCTCTTTCGTCGATTCGGGTCTGCGTTGGACGGATAGTACTCCAGGCGTGTTGGACCTTAGCGATGATCAACAACAACCTCGACTTGCGTCAAAAGCAGCTGACTTGTCTTCTACTCGAGCAGATTCGCATTTCGCCAAGGATCCTGTTCCTAAATCCGAAGAAACAGAGGACCAGGAATCCTTGCTACAACGTGATTTGGCTATGGTACTGGAAGAAATCAGCCAAATTACACGACTAGTCGAGGGGAAAGACCTTACGCAGCCACCACAAATGACCAAATCTTCCGACTCTAGGACCAAAAGTGTCATCAAGACCACAGGATCGCTCTCTACCTCGCATATGCCAGCGTCGGCACCTTCCTTAACGTCTAATCCTGCTTCCAGGTCTTCGACAACAAGTGGCTCGGCTCTGCCACCAAAATTAACGGCAGCTACACGCACACCGCCGCCAATTGTCTCAACTCCCGTCAGTCGGATTAGTAGTTCACCTACTGGTGCCAACAGCTCAGTTCAATTGATCTCGCCAACTCACTCGTCAAGAACTATGTCTCCTGTTTCCAGTGATCATCTAAAATCAGGCGAGAAAGTCTAGAACTATAAAAATACAAATGAATTCAGTTCACAGTATAAAACGTGTTTGGATCTTGTCTTTGATTGTAATACATTTCTCTCGTGTACTCGTATCAGGTTCAGGACAAGGAAAATATAATTCGAGCATAAGTAAATTGCTTTTGAGCGAATTCATGATGACTCCACCTACAGCCCACTCTTCCAGTCGACACGCAGGGGATTTTTTCAATTCGGGACATCTCAGTCCAGAGAAAAGAAAACCGGATGCAATCTCTAATCAGCAGTCGTTGCCACCACTCCCTGCTCATCAACAGCACGTCAGCACCAACTCCATTCCCAGAAGCTCACCAAACAGCATGTACAGGTATTCTGTTACTGAATGAGGAAACAAGGCACACTAACTTGAAGCATTTCGTATGCGATTTACAGAAATTACCCAGCATCAACTGCGCAGGTGGTCTCTACTCCTACTAGTACCTTGGCAATGAGAAGTTCCCACAGCATCGAGTCGTTAATTCAGGTATGTAGCAAGTAAAGAACACTAAACACTGTATGCAATCCGCCAGACGTTAGCTTCGTTTTTTTTTATTTTTTGGAAATGGCTTGTTTAGACGAAAAAAAGTCCAACTGAGACATCATCGTCTCACCGATCTGTGGGAAACGTTCACCCAGGGCAGCAGACATCACAATCTCAACAGTTGGCGCAGCCCTCGGTGTCAAAACACGATCCGCTTTCCATCTTCATGGCCCAAAAGAATTCACAAAAGAGTCCTCATGGAGACTACAACTATTACACTCAACCTGGTAAAACAATCTGAAGCTATACAGTAATCATTAGTACACGACTTCATTGCAAATTCTTTACATTTATGATAGGGACGGGTCACCATCAGCAATCATCATAATAAATGCCTTCTGAAAGCACCGTCAAAGTTTGTTCCATCCGTGTCATGTACATAAAAATGAACTGATGAGTTTTTTGCCTCAAGTGTTCGCGCAATTGCAACATGGAATAATGGAGTTGTTACCGTATGTAGAATTACTAGTATATGCCACTGAATCCTCAACTGAAAAGTCTTCTGCCTTGCCATTGTACATTTCTCTGTACATTTCTAATAAAAATTTCGTTTCCTCTACTTCCCCAACTGGAAATCTGTTTCCTATACAGCATCAGTTGAAATCGCCAATCTCACTAATATTCAAACCATCGATTAACGATCATTAGAACACAAACCAGGCCAAGAATTACAGGTAGCTACGATTAACTTACTTTTCTTTATAATTATCGATCTGAGAAGTACATAAAACGACGAAATAAAATGCTTGTATTACCCGAACGCGCGCTTTCACCTCGGCCATAAGAAACCAGTCCAGAAAACACTCTAAAACCTGTCGATTCGAAAATTACCGACCATTTTCATATCCGGGGAAGATAGCGTTGAGAGCACGGCAAAGGTTTTCATTCGGTTCCATTGCCATGTTCTTTCCCAGTTCATGCCGACAGGAAGGACAAGTAAAAACTTTAGCTCGAAAGGAACCTTGCAAACAGGCGAGACAAATGTTGTGCGTGCAACTTGTCGTGATTGGCTTACACACAACTTCTTGGCAACAAATGCATAGAAACCGCTCCTCAACTTTCGATACGAATTTCTGTTTAAGAAGAAATCAGTTATGTTCAAATCAAATCTGGAATGAAAGATTTAAATTACGTGTTTTGTGTCGTCCAAGCTTTCTTTGCACTCGTCCCACAATTTACGATTTAAAATGTCTTTTTCGATCAGTTCAGCAATTTCAGGTTCTAGCTGATACCCGACTTTTTTGGCTTTCTTAGCAGTTGAACTTTCTTTGTTTTGTTGCAGCAATTCGACAACAGACTTCCTCTTTCCCCCGTTCTTTTCTTTTTCTTGTTCTTTGGCTTCCATTGCTTCTAAATGTCCCTCAGGATACTTCGAATAACAAAGGGAAAATGAGGCACGAACATTTTAGAGAAAACTAAAACTACTCACAATCACATGATCTAATCCCAACTGCTGGATTCGTTTTTTTCCTTCTTCTGTCCAAACCGGAGGAGTTGGATCATCCCGCTGTAGGAAATATCGCCAAACAAGAAACCCAGATTTTCCCTTTTCTGGCCAATATTTGACAATCTTATAAATTCCATCATACCTGTAATTTAGTATGCAAATTATTAATAACTAATGTTACATAAGAGATAAGAAAAAAAAAACCCTACCGAACACCGATTTCGGGTCCATAAGATGAAGCATGTTTGGCTGCTTTACCCTTTCCTTTGCTAGGGCCTTTTGCCAGTGACTTTTCATCGGCGTGTCCCTTTCTGAGTACTCGCACGGGCTTTCCTTTACGCCAATCCTTGGCTTCGGCACCGTTCGTCTCATTTACCTCGACGTTACAGTTGAGAGCCAAGGCCCTAAAATACAATTACAATTCTCTGCGTTGGTAATTCAAATTTAGGATTAACGTTATTTGTTGAGTAATCCTCTTACAAATTCATTCGAGTAAGTGTTTGATCACAGCTCTGTCCAGCAGTTCTCTTATTGCCTGTCAAATCTCGCCCACCGGATCCCGTATAATAGAAGGAGTCGCCATTGTCCATGTCGTCTTCATATCCCCCACTAAGAACGATACTGTAGGCTCCTTCCTTCTCACGACCGTGAATGCCTCCCACTGGTGGGCGATGCACGCCCGCTTCGGAAGCCTAGAGTTTATACTAGTATAGGTAGATGATGACCTTAAAGGAGACATTTAAACTACCTGAAATCGAAACCGCCATGTCGTTCCCACATCGACTCCTGGAATAGGTCCAAAATGATTTGATGGGACTATTGTGCACTCTTTTGCTCGGCCAGCACAGGCCATTCCTCGGCCCCAGTCACGAGTTGTGTTTTTGTTCAGATTTGACGGAGCCTTGGCTTTTTTCTTGCTTTCCTTGAGTTTTTCTCCTGCTTTAACAATTTGACTACTATCGGTTTTGCACTTCGGGCAATACCTTCAGTAATAAAAAACAAAAAAAAAAAATTATTATTATTGCACGGTTTAGGAGGTAATAATCTTTTACCATTCTTCCGATTCGTCTGGCATACAAGTTAAAGGTGGCTTAAGGCAGTAAAGATGATAAGGTAGATCGCATTCGTCGCACATGATTTGCTGATCAGGATTTTCTTTACTTCCACACTCATGGCACCCACAAAATTTGCACTTGCGTCTTGGATTATCATTGCAGTGGTGGCAGTATGGAGCGCTCTCTCTTTTGGTGGCCGGGCCTTTTTTTAATAACCGGGTTTCTTCTGCAGTTTGATCTCTCCGCTTTTTAACCTGGGGTATTCGCATGATCTCTTTCACGAAATAGATGGAACAATCGTTGACCTCAGTTTCATTCTCTTCTCCCATAATCAATGTCACGATAACCTTCTTTTTTGTTCGGGATTGAAGATCGGCTTTTGTTAATTTTCCGTCATACCTGAACATTAAAATATAAATATGTTTTCGTGAAATAAGGTTATAAACCTATAATTCACTACCATAACCCCCTTTCTTTGCTTTCTTCCATGTTATAATTCACTAGTACAACTTCTCCTATTTTCAAATCTGCATTTGAGCACAATTCTTCCGCTCTTGGTCTGATTTGCTGAAAACTGCGTGGGAGTGGAATTTCTCGTTCATGTCTAAAAATAATTATTTTACATAGAAATTAAATTAATGTATTGACTTGATAAGTCAAGAATTACTCACCCTTGAAATAAAACGTGATATTCCAATGGGTCATCCTCTTTGTTTTTTGCAATACGAACAATTTTTGCTTCAACCCAGGAGGAAGTAAAAGGATCTTTTGCATCTATTAAGTCTTGAACCTAGTTTGGGATAGAGATTACAGGATATAATATATTAACAAATAAGAAATATTATAAAAACCACTACCTCATAGTATTCACATATTGCATCAGTGAGAGACTCATCCCCTGATTTCTTTGCTTCCTTTTTGTCAACTGTTGTTTCTTCAATTTCTGAGCCTTCTTCATTAACCTCTTTAATAGGCTGTGGAACAGGAATTGCTCGGACCATAAGCTGAACAACATCATTAATGTTGATTCCATAATCTATTAAACGGTAACCATCTTCCATCTAAAAGTATTATTAATGTGAGATAATGTTAATTTTATATACCCAAAACTTTGAAATACCTGTTTTCCACGAAAAAAGAGACGTTGGCATACAGGATCAACATTAAGTTTATCTTTTACTAGTTGACGAACTTCTTCTATCAATGACATCTTAGAAACAGTCAACATGACCGAGTCTTTTCCATCCATCGTCTTAACTTTGATATACATTTCAGCGTGTTATTATTAGCTTTACAAAGAAAAAAAACCATAAAATCAAGCAATCCTGCGAGCAAGTAAATTTTACGACTCACGAGTGAAAAACACAGAAGTTCTTTCTTGAGGTTTACGCGCGAGTTTTGCTACTGTCAAAGCAATGTTGCCATTTTTCAAACATTGGAATATAGATCAACGAGAAAGAGGAACAAGCCGAACAAGGAACAACGAACAAGAAACAACTCCATTTCATTCAGCTGCCTTGACGCTACCAGGAGAACTACGACGGATACTTTTTACTATCCCACGTGATTTTTGTCGAATTCGAAGAGATATCGATTTTTGCAGATTTTAACAAAAGTGGGAAGGCCCTTCCCACTTTTTCATTTTTGGCCAAATTTCAAATTTTGCGTAAAATACATGATTTAGATTCAGAATTGAATGAAAATGACGGACATCAGGTTTATTTTTCTCTTGGTCATATAGTTTTTGTTTTAAACGTTAAAAACCATAAATTAAGTTGGTGCGCTAATAGAACTGTATTCGTTAATTTTTAAAATGGCTCTTTTAACGAGAAAACCAATGACTTTATCGAAATCTGCATTCAATTTTGATTATGCCATGTGATTTTTGGAGAATTTCAAGAGATGTCGTTTTTGGCCGATTTTGACAAAAGTAGGAAGGCTACCCTTCCCACTTTTTCATTTTTGGCCAAATTTCTGATTTTGCTTAAAACACATTATTTAGATTCAATATTGAATGAAAATCAATGAAATTAAGTTTATTTTTCTATTGGTCTTATAGTTTTTCATTTAAATGGTAAAAACCATTAATTAAGTTGGTGCTCTAACAGATCTGTTTTCGTTCATTTTCAAAACGGCTCTTTTAACGAAAAACCAATGACTTAATCGAAATCTGCGTTCAATTTTGATTATGCCATGTGATTTTTGGAGAATTTAAAGAGATGTCGTTTTTGGCCGATTTTGACAAAAGTAGGAAGGCTATACCCTTCCCACTTTTTCATTTTTTGCCAAATTTCAAATTTTGCTAAAAATACATGATTTAGATTCAGAATTGAATGAAAATCACTGAAATTAGGTTGATTTTTCTATTGGTCTTATAGTTTTTCATTTAAATGGTAAAAACCATTAATTAAGTTGGTGCTCTAACAGATCTGTTTTCGTTCATTTTCAAAACGGCTCTTTTAACGAGAAAACCAATGACTTAATCGAAATCTGCGTTCAATTTTGATTATGCCATGTGATTTTTGGAGAATTTCAAGAGATGTCGTTTTTGGCCGATTTTGACAAAAGTAGGAAGGCTATACCCTTCCCACTTTTTCATTTTTGGCCAAATTTCTGATTTTGCTTAAAAAACATGATTTAGATTCAATATTGAATGAAAATCACTGAAATTAAGTTTATTTTTCTATTGGTCTTATAGTTTTTCACTTAAATGGTAAAAACCATTAATTAAGTTGGTGCTCTAACAGATCTGTTTTCGTTCATTTTCAAAACGGCTCTTTTAACGAGAAAACCAAAGACTTAATCGAAATCTGCGTTCAATTTTGATTATGCAATGTGATTTTTGGAGAATTTCAAGAGATGTCGTTTTTGGCCGATTTTGACAAAAGTAGGAAGGCTATACCCTTCCCACTTTTTCATTTTTGGCCAAATTTCTGATTTTGCTTAAAACACATGATTTAGATTCAGAATTGAATGAAAATCACTGAAATTAAGTTTATTTTTCTATTGGTCTTATAGTTTTTCACTTAAATGGTAAAAACCATTAATTAAGTTGGTGCTCTAACAGATCTGTTTTCGTTCATTTTCAAAACGGCTCTTTTAACGAGAAAACCAAAGACTTAATCGAAATCTGCGTTCAATTTTGATTATGCAATGTGATTTTTGGAGAATTTCAAGAGATGTCGTTTTTGGCCGATTTTGACAAAAGTAGGAAGGCTATACCCTTCCCACTTTTTCATTTTTTGCCAAATTTCAAATTTTGCTAAAAATACATAATTTAGATTCATAATTGAATGAAAATCACTGAAATTAGGTTGATTTTTCTATTGGTCTTATAGTTTTTCATTTAAATGGTAAAAACCATTAATTAAGTTGGTGCTCTGACAGATCTGTTTTCGTTCATTTTCAAAACGGCTCTTTTAACGAGAAAACCAATGACTTAATCGAAATCTGCGTTCAATTTTGATTATGCCATGTGATTTTTGGAGAATTTCAAGAGATGTCGTTTTTGGCCGATTTTGACAAAAGTAGGAAGGCTATACCCTTCCCACTTTTTCATTTTTGGCCAAATTTCTGATTTTGCTTAAAACACATGATTTAGATTCATAATTGAATGAAAATCACTGAAATTGAGTTTATTTTTCTATTGGTCTTATAGTTTTTCACTTAAATGGTAAAAACCATTAATTAAGTTGGTGCTCTAACAGATCTGTTTTCGTTCATTTTCAAAACGGCTCTTTTAACGAGAAAACCAAAGACTTAATCGAAATCTGCGTTCAATTTTGATTATGCCATTTGATTTTTGGAGAATTTCATGAGATGTCATTTTTGGCCGATTTTGACAAAAGTAGGAAGGCTATACCCTTCCCACTTTTTCATTTTTTGCCAAATTTCAAATTTTGCTAAAAATACATGATTTAGATTCAGAATTGAATGAAAATCACTGAAATTAGGTTGATTTTTCTATTGGTCTTATAGTTTTTCATTTAAATGGTAAAAACCATTAATTAAGTTGGTGCTCTAACAGATCTGTTTTCGTTCATTTTCAAAACGGCTCTTTTAACGAGAAAACCAAAGACTTAATCGAAATCTGCGTTCAATTTTGATTATGCAATGTGATTTTTGGAGAATTTCAAGAGATGTCGTTTTTGGCCGATTTTGACAAAAGTAGGAAGGCTATACCCTTCCCACTTTTTCATTTTTTGCCAAATTTCAAATTTTGCTAAAAATACATGATTTAGATTCATAATTGAATGAAAATCACTGAAATTAGGTTGATTTTTCTATTGGTCTTATAGTTTTTCATTTAAATGGTAAAAACCATTAATTAAGTTGGTGCTCTGACAGATCTGTTTTCGTTCATTTTCAAAACGGCTCTTTTAACGAGAAAACCAATGACTTAATCGAAATCTGCGTTCAATTTTGATTATGCCATGTGATTTTTGGAGAATTTCAAGAGATGTCGTTTTTGGCCGATTTTGACAAAAGTAGGAAGGCTATACCCTTCCCACTTTTTCATTTTTGGCCAAATTTCTGATTTTGCTTAAAACACATGATTTAGATTCATAATTGAATGAAAATCACTGAAATTGAGTTTATTTTTCTATTGGTCTTATAGTTTTTCACTTAAATGGTAAAAACCATTAATTAAGTTGGTGCTCTAACAGATCTGTTTTCGTTCATTTTCAAAACGGCTCTTTTAACGAGAAAACCAAAGACTTAATCGAAATCTGCGTTCAATTTTGATTATGCCATTTGATTTTTGGAGAATTTCATGAGATGTCATTTTTGGCCGATTTTGACAAAACTAGGAAGGCTATACCCTTCCCACTTTTTCATTTTTTGCCAAATTTCAAATTTTGCTAAAAATACATGATTTAGATTCAGAATTGAATGAAAATCACTGAAATTAGGTTGATTTTTCTATTGGTCTTATAGTTTTTCATTTAAATGGTAAAAACCATTAATTAAGTTGGTGCTCTAACAGATCTGTTTTCGTTCATTTTCAAAACGGCTCTTTTAACGAGAAAACCAATGACTTAATCGAAATCTGCGTTCAATTTTGATTATGCCATGTGATTTTTGGAGAATTTCAAGAGATGTCGTTTTTGGCCGATTTTGACAAAAGTAGGAAGGCTATACCCTTCCCACTTTTTCATTTTTGGCCAAATTTCTGATTTTGCTTAAAAAACATGATTTAGATTCAATATTGAATGAAAATCACTGAAATTAAGTTTATTTTTCTATTGATGGTCTTATAGTTTTTCACTTAAATGGTAAAAACCATTAATTAAGTTGGTGCTCTAACAGATCTGTTTTCGTTCATTTTCAAAACGGCTCTTTTAACGAGAAAACCAAAGACTTAATCGAAATCTGCGTTCAATTTTGATTATGCAATGTGATTTTTGGAGAATTTCAAGGGATGTCGTTTTTGGCCGATTTTGACAAAAGTAGGAAGGCTATACCCTTCCCACTTTTTCATTTTTGGCCAAATTTCTGATTTTGCTTAAAACACATGATTTAGATTCAGAATTGAATGAAAATCACTGAAATTAAGTTTATTTTTCTATTGGTCTTATAGTTTTTCACTTAAATGGTAAAAACCATTAATTAAGTTGGTGCTCTAACAGATCTGTTTTCGTTAATTTTCAAAACGGCTCTTTTAACGAGAAACCAATGACTTAATCGAAATCTGCGTTCAATTTTGATTATGCAATGTGATTTTTGGAGAATTTCAAGAGATGTCGTTTTTGGCCGATTTTGACAAAAGTAGGAAGGCTATACCCTTCCCACTTTTTCATTTTTGGCTAAATTTCAAATTTTGCTAAAAATACATGATTTAGATTCAGAATTGAATGAAAATCACTGAAATCAGGTTGATTTTTCTATTGGTCGTATAGTTTTTCATTTAAATGGTAAAAACCATTAATTAAGTTGGTGCTCTAACAGATCTGTTTTCGCTCATTTTCAAAACGGCTCTTTTAACGAGAAAACCAATGACTTAATCGAAATCTGCGTTCAATTTTGATTATGCCATGTGATTTTTGGAGAATTTCAAGAGATGTCGTTTTTGGCCGATTTTGACAAAAGTAGTAAGGCTATACCCTTCCCACTTTTTCATTTTTTGCCAAATTTCAAATTTTGCTAAAAATACATGATTTAGATTCAGAATTGAATGAAAATCACTGAAATTAGGTTGATTTTTCTATTGGTCTTATAGTTTTTCATTTATATGGTAAAAACCATTAATTAAGTTGGTGCTCTAACAGATCTGTTTTCGTTCATTTTCAAAACGGCTCTTTTAACGAGAAAACCAATGACTTAATCGAAATCTGCGTTCAATTTTGATTATGCCATGTGATTTTTGGAGAATTTCAAGAGATGTCGTTTTTGGCCGATTTTGACAAAAGTAGGAAGGCTATACCCTTCCCACTTTTTCATTTTTGGCTAAATTTCAAATTTTGCTAAAAATACATGATTTAGATTCAGAATTGAATGAAAATCACTGAAATCAGGTTGATTTTTCTATTGGTCGTATAGTTTTTCATTTAAATGGTAAAAACCATTAATTAAGTTGGTGCTCAGTTTTCGCTCATTTTCAAAACGGCTCTTTTAACGAGAAAACCAATGACTTAATCGAAATCTGCGTTCAATTTTGATTATGCCATGTGATTTTTGGAGAATTTCAAGAGATGTCGTTTTTGGCCGATTTTGACAAAAGTAGGAAGGCTATACCCTTCCCACTTTTTCATTTTTGGCCAAATTTCTGATTTTGCTTAAAAAACATGATTTAGATTCAATATTGAATGAAAATCACTGAAATTAAGTTTATTTTTCTATTGGTCTTATAGTTTTTCACTTAAATGGTAAAAACCATTAATTAAGTTGGTGCTCTAACAGATCTGTTTTCGTTCATTTTCAAAACGGCTCTTTTAACGAGAAAACCAAAGACTTAATCGAAATCTGCGTTCAATTTTGATTATGCAATGTGATTTTTGGAGAATTTCAAGAGATGTCGTTTTTGGCCGATTTTGACAAAAGTAGGAAGGCTATACCCTTCCCACTTTTTCATTTTTGGCCAAATTTCTGATTTTGCTTAAAACACATGATTTAGATTCAGAATTGAATGAAAATCACTGAAATTGAGTTTATTTTTCTATTGGTCTTATAGTTTTTCACTTAAATGGTAAAAACCATTAATTAAGTTGGTGCTCTAACAGATCTGTTTTCGTTCATTTTCAAAACGGCTCTTTTAACGAGAAAACCAATGACTTAATCGAAATCTGCGTTCAATTTTGATTATGCCATGTGATTTTTGGAGAATTTCAAGAGATGTCGTTTTTGGCCGATTTTGACAAAAGTAGGAAGGCTATACCCTTCCCACTTTTTCATTTTTGGCTAAATTTCAAATTTTGCTAAAAATACATGATTTAGATTCAGAATTGAATGAAAATCACTGAAATTAGGTTGATTTTTCTATTGGTCGTATAGTTTTTCATTTAAATGGTAAAAACCATTAATTAAGTTGGTGCTCTAACAGATCTGTTTTCGCTCATTTTCAAAACGGCTCTTTTAACGAGAAAACCAATGACTTAATCGAAATCTGCGTTCAATTTTGATTATGCCATGTGATTTTTGGAGAATTTCAAGAGATGTCGTTTTTGGCCGATTTTGACAAAAGTAGGAAGGCTATACCCTTCCCACTTTTTCATTTTTGGCCAAATTTCTGATTTTGCTTAAAAAACATGATTTAGATTCAATATTGAATGAAAATCACTGAAATTAAGTTTATTTTTCTATTGGTCTTATAGTTTTTCACTTAAATGGTAAAAACCATTAATTAAGTTGGTGCTCTAACAGATCTGTTTTCGTTCATTTTCAAAACGGCTCTTTTAACGAGAAAACCAAAGACTTAATCGAAATCTGCGTTCAATTTTGATTATGCAATGTGATTTTTGGAGAATTTCAAGAGATGTCGTTTTTGGCCGATTTTGACAAAAGTAGGAAGGCTATACCCTTCCCACTTTTTCATTTTTGGCCAAATTTCTGATTTTGCTTAAAACACATGATTTAGATTCAGAATTGAATGAAAATCACTGAAATTAAGTTTATTTTTCTATTGGTCTTATAGTTTTTCACTTAAATGGTAAAAACCATTAATTAAGTTGGTGCTCTAACAGATCTGTTTTCGTTCATTTTCAAAACGGCTCTTTTAACGAGAAAACCAAAGACTTAATCGAAATCTGCGTTCAATTTTGATTATGCAATGTGATTTTTGGAGAATTTCAAGAGATGTCGTTTTTGGCCGATTTTGACAAAAGTAGGAAGGCTATACCCTTCCCACTTTTTCATTTTTTGCCAAATTTCAAATTTTGCTAAAAATACATAATTTAGATTCATAATTGAATGAAAATCACTGAAATTAGGTTGATTTTTCTATTGGTCTTATAGTTTTTCATTTAAATGGTAAAAACCATTAATTAAGTTGGTGCTCTGACAGATCTGTTTTCGTTCATTTTCAAAACGGCTCTTTTAACGAGAAAACCAATGACTTAATCGAAATCTGCGTTCAATTTTGATTATGCCATGTGATTTTTGGAGAATTTCAAGAGATGTCGTTTTTGGCCGATTTTGACAAAAGTAGGAAGGCTATACCCTTCCCACTTTTTCATTTTTGGCCAAATTTCTGATTTTGCTTAAAACACATGATTTAGATTCATAATTGAATGAAAATCACTGAAATTGAGTTTATTTTTCTATTGGTCTTATAGTTTTTCACTTAAATGGTAAAAACCATTAATTAAGTTGGTGCTCTAACAGATCTGTTTTCGTTCATTTTCAAAACGGCTCTTTTAACGAGAAAACCAAAGACTTAATCGAAATCTGCGTTCAATTTTGATTATGCCATTTGATTTTTGGAGAATTTCATGAGATGTCATTTTTGGCCGATTTTGACAAAAGTAGGAAGGCTATACCCTTCCCACTTTTTCATTTTTTGCCAAATTTCAAATTTTGCTAAAAATACATGATTTAGATTCAGAATTGAATGAAAATCACTGAAATTAGGTTGATTTTTCTATTGGTCTTATAGTTTTTCATTTAAATGGTAAAAACCATTAATTAAGTTGGTGCTCTAACAGATCTGTTTTCGTTCATTTTCAAAACGGCTCTTTTAACGAGAAAACCAAAGACTTAATCGAAATCTGCGTTCAATTTTGATTATGCAATGTGATTTTTGGAGAATTTCAAGAGATGTCGTTTTTGGCCGATTTTGACAAAAGTAGGAAGGCTATACCCTTCCCACTTTTTCATTTTTTGCCAAATTTCAAATTTTGCTAAAAATACATGATTTAGATTCATAATTGAATGAAAATCACTGAAATTAGGTTGATTTTTCTATTGGTCTTATAGTTTTTCATTTAAATGGTAAAAACCATTAATTAAGTTGGTGCTCTGACAGATCTGTTTTCGTTCATTTTCAAAACGGCTCTTTTAACGAGAAAACCAATGACTTAATCGAAATCTGCGTTCAATTTTGATTATGCCATGTGATTTTTGGAGAATTTCAAGAGATGTCGTTTTTGGCCGATTTTGACAAAAGTAGGAAGGCTATACCCTTCCCACTTTTTCATTTTTGGCCAAATTTCTGATTTTGCTTAAAACACATGATTTAGATTCAATATTGAATGAAAATGACGGAAATCAGGTTTATTTTTTTGTTGGTCATATAGTTTTTGTTTTAAACGTTAAAAACCATAAATTAAGTTGGTGCGCTAATAGAACTGTTTTCGTTAATTTTTAAAACGGCTAGTCTAAAGAGAAAACCAATGACGAAATCGAAATCAGCGTTCAATTTCGATTAGGCCTTCTGATTTCTGGAGAATTTCAAGAGATGTCGTTTTTGGCCGATTTTGACAAAAGTAGGAAGGCTATACCCTTCCCACTTTTTCATTTTTGGCCAAATTTCAAATAGCGGTTGCGTTATTCAAGAGCAACTACAGCCCAACCCTTTCGGGAACTTCCCGAACGGAGTGCTGAGGGTCCCTAGTCTTTCGTTGTAATGTCACAAATTCGTCTGCTTGTCTATTGGAAACGATGAAATTGATAAAAAACTATTCGTTAATTTAAATTTCTTCCATTGGTATCGTTAGATAACGCTATTTGTTGATGATTTTTTCCAGCAAAAAAAAAATAAATAATTGTGCTCCCTGAGGTGCGGAAAATTTAGGGGGTAATTTGGCATTCCGTGGGTTTGACGAGAAAGCTTTAAGTGAAATCAGTGTTCAATTTTGATAGTACCGTGTGATTATTTTTTTCTTAAACCTATCAGGAACTTGCGAACACCGAGAGACGTTGAGGATAAAAATGAATGAGAGATTAGGGCCGACACCCCGAAATCGCCGCGCCATCAACGCCATCTATGGGGTAAAATCCCAGAAAAAGTGTCGATTAGTCCACTGTTCGTTGTATAAGGGTAGGGGTAAATGTTGGGTAC
The DNA here is from genome assembly GCF_020631705.1 of Daphnia magna. Classification (NCBI taxonomy): domain Eukaryota; kingdom Metazoa; phylum Arthropoda; class Branchiopoda; order Diplostraca; family Daphniidae; genus Daphnia; species Daphnia magna. Next base: position 521,805 of record NC_059187.1, read on the forward strand.
GTTTTGATAGAATCCCTATCGTTAGTTGTAAATAGTAGTAAGCAAGGCTAGTTTAAATTGGCGTATGAATGGAGATATAAAGGCATGGCATGGAGATAGAGCATATGACCCGTGGGTCAATGGTGGAGGCTCAGCCCAGTAAACTTAAAGTATGGGGTCAACTTCAAAATTCAAAAAGTTTTAGTTCGTTTTTCATTTTAACGCAAGTCGTCATTTCACGTGAAAGTCACCCACCTTTTCTTCTTAAAACACCTTTTGGCTATCGGTAACTTCACGAACATCGTAAGTCCTTTGATTAGCAGCACTCTCCTTTGAAAATGACCGGTTAAAATCCACGTTTTTCAAACAAGGTTTTTTAATACGTCTCGAATGAAATCTACGCCGCTGTAAAAGACTTTCTTCGTTATAGAAGTCAAGGTAAAAGTACAAACATTTGCAAGAGCTAAAACCATTTAGCCCTAGCCCAAGATTAATAATGCTAACAAGTGTTTGATTATTTATTAGAATTCACTATTTGTGCTGCTTGCACCTCAGTCTTTATCTCAAAATGAAATGGAAAGAAAAAAAGAAACAGGCAAAAAGAACAAGTAGGCTACTTCAGGATTTGGCAAATAATTCTAGTACTACGTTCTAGTCATGTTTTTTCACGTTTGTGTTTGTTGCTATGTAAAAATAGAACAAGCACAAACATTTATGTTGCAGTTATACTTTTTTGGCACAACGAAAACCCCAACAACAAAACGTAATTTACCTATAAAAATGTTCACGCCCAATCTCTTTCACAAACCTTTTAGGCTAGGGGAATTATAGTGGCTACAACAGGTTTAGACAAACTAAGTACAAAAACATGGTTGCCTTTGGTGTCTTTCAGTAATGTTGGTCTAGGCATACCACGCCCACATAAAGGCAGACACCGACATGACTAATATGGCATTGGTATTCACGAACCTACGAAAATTTACCAATGCATTTCATCAGGATTTATTTATTAGAAAACGATATAAAATAAAATAATTACCTAAGCCATTTCGGGTCTTCTTTAATAAACTCACTGGCCATGAGGGCTTCTTGCTTGGGATCGATAACAGCTGTTGCCACAGTGACAGTATCCTGGGATGCTTTCTGAGTCTCAACGCCACACAGGCAATTAATCGCCTTCCTCCAGACAGGCAAGTCTACTTTGATGTGTGTTGAATGAAAAAAAAAAAATAGTTAGAATGAAAGACGATAAAAAGTGATCATTATTACGACAAAGCGCCAGGTATGATAAACTGCTAAAATACCTGAATTGCCGACTACTGGCTTGGGTTCGTTGAGTTCGTTTACTGAATCGTTGCTTGCTGAAGTCGAAGAATCGGCATCCATTATGGGTGTTGTCTCTTTTGGTGATGTATCAAGATTTTCGTTGTCTTCCAATGCCGATCGAACCTGGGAACTGTGACGGGTCCAAAATGTCAGACGGTACAACTGCGTTCAAAACGTTTCCATTGGTTCATTCATCAAATAATAATTAGCACTATTAGATTTCATACATATTTTTCGTCAATTGGTTCCGTGATGAGTGAAACAAGAACAGTTGTCACCAGCGATATGACGAACAGAATGCAACCAAAATGAAGGTAGTGAACGTTTCCCACAATCTTCTTTATGATCTCTGGCCGAGGATCAGGCAGACCTAATAAGCGTTTACATCCATTATTAGATTTCAACTGAAAGCTTATCGAATTGCCGTTTAGTTTCACGTACCTGTGCCACATGGTGGAATAACGTAACCAAATTCCAAACCGAAGCGGATCAGTCCCACAATCAGTCCTACCATAAGGCCCCAGAAAGCGCCCTAGAAGCAAAAATTCAAGTACTATAGTAGATGTAGCAAAACAAAAACAACATTTCTTATTAACAAATTTGTTTTTTATGGGAAATAAGTATATGAGCACCTTTAATAGCATAAGGCTGTGAGAAATAACAAAAATTATAAATGGCAAAGTTTGAAATTAATATCAGTGTGGTTAGTGATTATAGATTTGCAGATGCCTGAAGCGAAAGAAGAATTAATTATTACGCAAGTCAAAGTATGATTGATTTTCATGCAAATAGGACCAAGTTTTAGGTAAAGCAAACAGACTATTAAGTTAACCGTTAAATGATCGATCTTATGCGTGCGTTTACATCTCCGATATGCATATTACTAGGCTACTCAAAATTATAAATGGTTCGGGATTAACACTACCCTGTCGTAACTGCTACACGTATATGATAAGACATCACTTCTTCTCTTAAGACTCTTCTTCACTTAAGACAATGTCGAATTTCGGCACTTACTTCAATTTTAAACATTTAAAATAATGCGCGACACAAACGCGTTACGTCGAAACTGGCACATTGGCGGCGAGTTCTTTAAGTTAGCTTAATTAAGATCTATCATAGACATAGAGGGGTGAATTCTAATTATGAAGAAACCTGTTCAGTCGTGCGTGGGACGAAAAACGCCAGTAAATACACAGCGCAAACGGGTGGCGCTAAATACGATGTAATATTTTGAATGTAGACGAAGAGTTGGCCTCCTTGAGACGCTTGAATCACCGGAATCCACAGGATACTTATGGCCACTAAGACCAGCACAAAGAGTCTGTAGAAATGATGGCAATAGAAAGTAAGGAAATGATCAGTTACCGCCCGTCTGGGGACAAAACACTTACAATTTAATTTTCCTTAGACTATATTGAACTGGCATACCGTAATCGAAGTAATCAATTATCACGAACAAGAAGTTCAACAAATACCCAATACATCTTAGTACCACCGTACTTACTATACATGTTTGCGACGAAAATGATTGTTTAATGCAATTATTATAGGTTAACATGCAAAAAGCATTAGCAAATCCTTTGCGTTTTGTTTTTTGTTTTATATTAAAGCGATTAATTAAGCAAAAGATAATGGAGCAGTTGAGTAACACAATAAAGTTGGGTCAAAAGCTATCGGTATTCTAAGGTGGTCAGGAAAGGTAAGTTAGCTTTCTCGGGTTTTCCCTAGCACATAGGCAATCAGCTCGACAGCTACCATCGGTTATTAATTTTGTTCGTTTGAAGATATTAATGCCTTACTGGTTCAGTGGTTCGGGGCCAAAAGAAGGCCAGTAAAAATACGGCGCTGACTGGGGGCGACAAGATGTTTTGAACTTGCTGCATGTAAGTAAATAATTGCGAACCAGCAGCATTTTGAATGATTGGCACCCATAATACACCAATTGCCACCAGCAACAAGCAACTCACTCTAGGATCACAAGACAGGACATTGAAATTGCATTAAACAAACAATTGGTTGTCACAAGTCGTTTCCTGAACTTTCCTCGTCAGATAACTTTTAATCATGTTACATAACCATGTTTTTAATAGTATTAAGGGCTAAGTGGCCGCCGCAGCAATCCATAACCAACAAGATAAGTTGAAACGAGGACTTTTTTGTGTTAAAAATCAAGTGATTTTCTACACTGACGAAGCACTTTTTAAAAATCAGTTACCACCAAACGAACAAGGAAAAAAATTTATGCAATTGTAATACGTCAGTGACGCTTCGAATTTTCCCTCGCGTATGTATGACGATTGATCAAGTTAGCTAAGAGAGATGGTGATAACACATTTCCCCCATAATAAGTTGACGCATACGACTTAAGAGGTCTATAATTAAGAATTATATAATTACCTCCCGACGATGAGCAACTCGATATCAGAAGGATTTTTTCGAATCCGGGTCCAAATGTCCATGGTGAAAATGGTTGAAGATGAGTTGAAAATTGAAGTCAAAGAGCTCATTAAAGCGGCCAGCATGACGGACAACATCAAACCGGTCAATCCTGTAGCATTGAGCAAAAGGTGTAGTAGGCTATCGGTAGACATCAATCAAATTACATACCTGGAGGCAACAAATTGATCACGAGCTCAGCGTAAGCGATATTTGTGCATCCAGCCTGGCTTCCACAGATTTTTTCGCACACCTGTGGATCAGCGCAGGCAACCCTATTCGTGTAGAGCACTCGCGAAGCCATTCCGGGGAAAATGATGATAAATAGCGGAAGGATTTTCAGAAAACTGGCCATGATACAGCCTCCCTTCGCGTGATTCATGCTTTTCGCCGCCAAAGTTCGTTGAACGATAACCTAGTAAACCATAAAAGGCATACGCAATCTTCAGTTTAAAAATAACAGGACACGAAAAGGAATACACGCATTACCTGATCGGAGCACCAATACCAGATGGACGAAATGGTAACACCAAAGATGACGCCAGTCCATGGTAATTCCGGTGACTTGATGCTTTTGAAAAGGTGCATCGCATCGGGCGGAATATTTGCGCACGATCTGTTGTTCAGATCATAAGCAGTGTAGGTTTCATTCGGGTACGACATGAAAAATTTGCGAATCAACTCGTTGTAACCACCGACTTCGACGAAAGCTGTTGATAACAAACAGAAAACAAATTCGTAATGATTTTCACAATCGGTCGAGGTTCGATAAAACGTAATATGGCAAAGATTTATGTTACCCATGCCCATCAAAATGAAAGATCCAATCAACATAATGATGGTTTGCACGAAATCTGTCCAAATAACAGCCGTCAATCCTCCGGTGATGGTAAAGAGTGCTGCAATGGCTAGAAGAATCAAGATAGAGACGTAAATCCCTGCGTCTCCTTCCAAACCCATTGCTTGTTGAATAAAAATGGCTCCGGAAAACAAATCTGCCTAAAAAAAAAAAATAATAATATTTTTGAAATCATTTTAACTTGTATCATTTGAAGTAACCAAATAAATGGTACCGAAATTTTGGTAAAAACGTATAGGAGAAGGGCTAGAACGGAAAGGTAGACACGAATCCGCTGTCCGCCAAATCTTAGTCGCAGGTATTCCGGCATAGTGTAAACACCGCTGGCTGTTTGGCAAAACTCCAGTTAAAGTAAATTATTCAGATAGCGTGAGATCATTTCGCCAGCTGGCACTTACCCATGTAGACAGGAACAAAGACGTAACCCAAAAGAATCAGAATAAACATGGCCTGTTGACACGGAAAACCCAATACGTCACATTAATCGTCGTACTTGATCAATAAGTGAGGTTAGCTTTTTGGAATTACGTTTAATTCGAATGCCGCATTGCCAATTCCGGAAGCCGCACCCGATCCAGAAAGTCCAACAAAATGCCCTGATCCGATATTGCTTGCAAATAATGAAGCTCCTACCTAGTGAATTTTACGTTTCAATTAAGAAATTATCACATCCATTATGAAACCAAGAACAAAAATTGAGTGAAAACCTAATTACCGGAATCCAGTGCATATTTCTCGATGCCAGAAAATAGCCGCTAATGCTGTCTTGCTTATTAGAACGGCCAGACTATCGTACACAAAAATTATACAATCATAAATATTAACGAATAGGTTAATCCATTGTATAACTCACGGGATATAAGATAACTGATTTATTATAAACATCATATTTCCCAAGTTGCTCTCGAGTGTGGTCTACTGTTTACCTGCCGTGTGTTGTAAACATTGATATCAGGGAAAGTACCACTTTCCCTGGATTAAACGGATGCGAGAAATCAACATTACGAAACTCGCTAATGACGACGCTCGCGCACGAATGTCATCGTCTGCTTTTGATAACGAGAGAACAAACAGCACATACGTGAACTGTATACCATTAATCTCCCTTTCGTAATGTGACTTTTGAAGTTTCTGCTGACATGACGGTAAACGGTAAAGGGACTTTTCTTATTTAAAACAACAAATAGATGATGCCGTGAGCTTAGTGGCAAAAGATAATGTGTTACTAAACCAAACTGAAATTGATGAGACTCTAGATATATCTCGATTAACACACAATGCCAGTGCTGACAGGAGATACATAAATCCAAAAGAAAAACATGGCAAAGGGAAACAATCAGCCATTGCTTATGTTCTTGGTCCTGCATTGTCGATGTTGATATTCGTACAACGCTCTCAAACAGTGCGATTTGAAACAATGACTGAAATTCGACCCAAACGTATTACAACTATTTGAGCTGTAAATATTTGATGAACCAACTTTCACGACATGGGGAAAAACCACGTAAAAACCCACCGCTTTCCTAAAAGGGACAGAGCTCGTCTCAGCCTAGACAAGTGCCCTTTTCAAATCTTTCTTTTTAATCAATGTCTCAAGTGAAATGTTTTTGCAGTTGCATAAAAAAAGTCAAAATTTCAGTGCTAAAAATTTTTTAAGTAAAATATTACCCACAGTCCTACGGCGAGAATCCCCACGAAGTAGATAGCTAAAAAAAATGAAATAAACAAGTTAATAATTAGTCTGGAATTTGTCGTCGAACAAAATAAAACAATTGCGTTATTTAAAAAAAAGAGAATAGTTACCTATGACAACATAATCTGGCCATTCCAGCGAAGACGAAACAGATAGAGGTGAATCCTCTTTGTCCATTATTCCGAAATGTCAATTGCACTTTCAAAATCAGTGACCTCGTCTGCGAAACCAATTTGTACCTATAATTATTATATGGGGGCAAAGATGAATGACATAAAAAAATATAGACGTTTGAGACCGCGAATCGACAAGTGAGTATTAGACGAAGAGATGGGCCAACTGGACACACGTGAACCAGACGTGTTGTATTAATACTGTGGTATCCGACTTTTTGTGTTTCTCAATTCGTTGGAAACCCACGTTAGTCCATTGCTGAAGTAAAAAAAAAAGTGGGTGGAGCGTCGAGTATGGACATACCTGTTGCTGCAGGGGCTACAGGCACGCAAATCGAATTCGAACCATCGTGAAGGTCGGTTTGGTGTTTAAATAGGACCGACCTTGTCCCGACTATGCTTCGAGCATTGTGAACATCGCACAAACGCAAAATGACGCTCTGTTACTTCATTTCCTCTTTTTCTTCTCAACATTTTATGTTTTCAGGTAGCCAGTTAAAAGACTGCGTAGCACAAAGCGCAATTGCACAAGTCCCGCCGATCACCGTTGGCTTTAACTAGGTATGAAATGCCAGCCCAGCCAAAATTCTCGAACCATTCCAAAGGCATAGAAAACATTTCTATGGGGAGACTTTGACCATATGTTCAATTCACGTATGGTATTGGCTCTGGTTCGAACAAAGTTTCATATGAAGATGTAGCCTTGGTAAACCGGAACAGACGCGGAAATGCGTCGTTTCGCTAACTATTTTCTTTCATCTTTCCAAACTATCTAGATTGATAGAATGAAATGAAGTGCCTCACATTAGCCACAATCGATCGTCAAGACATGCGCTAATATGAGGCATTTCATCGTGAAAATGAAATTAGTTGCACGAATTTCTCATCACGTCTGTTTTATTTACAAGGGTCGTGTGTGTTCTAGGGAAAACGCTTAAGATGACTATACATTGTGCTGTCTGAACAGCTTTTGTTTGAGATAACTAGATTTGGCTTGGGTAGTGGAAAGGGCCAAAGAGTTCCAATGGTGATGTGGTATGCCAACGACTCTGTAGCCAAGGATTTCTAGTTGTCGTTGACGAAGTAACGACAGACCCATCAGATAACCATAATTGGTCGTGAATAACGATGGTAATAAGGCCAAAATGGCGATCCTAGCACAGATCAGATTTAACTTCGTGAACGATTGACAATCGCAAATTCAACTTACTTTTCTTCACGGCCGTTGGACATCTTGGACTTGTTGGCAGATGGAACAACGGGTTGCCCGTTTTCATTCAGATGCAACTCAAAGTCTATTAAAAAAAAAAAAAAAAAAAAGGCAAATCGGAATGTACGGTCGACAGAAGATTTGGGAAGCTTGGGCAGTATACCTATAAGGTGATAATATGGGCTGTAGGTCCACCTTTCAATCAGATTACTATTGCCCAAAATCTGCACCAAGCAGTGGTGAATATCCACGTGGAAATTCGTAGACGTAGGAGGATCTGTTAAATAGTCAATAGCCAACAAACATTGAAACGGCTTACAATGAATTTTGAACTTGATGGACTATTTGGACAGTACACGTACTTGTATGTATTTGTTCTTGGCAATATTTTTCATGGAACCAAGGGACTCCGGCTTCGGGCATGTCAATGCAAACACTGCGGTTTAGCTCCATCAACGTACGTCGAACCCGAGCTGGATAAGTGGCCTGGATGAAAGAAAACATAAACAAATCAATGAAATGCCCAAATAGGTCCAAAGAGATGCGGAAACATTAGGACCTACTTTAGAGTAACAAGCAGCTACTTCTAGATCCAGTTTGTCGAGAAACTGGACGGTGAAGATTTCATTGACTAGTTTAATCGACAAGCGATTACTAAGAATTAAAGCCAATGACGCCTCCAGGACAAAGAGACCGAACATTCCATTTTCTTTCCTGCTCTCTCCAAAGATAATGTAATACGTGAGATAATGGCTCGCTATTTATATAGCCTGTAGCCTGTGCACGAACAGGCAGACATACAATAAAATATCTTCCATGGAGATAGAAGAAAAAAATAAAGAAAACGAGATTACGATTCGAGAGACTGGGAGGTGATTGGAGCTAGAAGTTCCAGGTTTTTGGAACTGTAGCCTAAATTGAAACAAAGAACGAAGATATTGACGAGAAGCGATGGCCCCAGATGCTCATGTTTCTTTAAGGCGTAGTCCACGATCGCGTCCATGATTGGGAATTGCAAATAACGGAATCGATCCAGGAAGAATATTAAATCTCGAATTACTCTGGCCGTCAACTCGTTTAACCGCGTTTCACATTCACGCAAACCTGCCTCGTTGAGAGGTAACGCACTCCTAGGTAAAACAAATTAAATAAAACCAAATGGTAGAAAATTGTTGGTGAAATACCCATAGCTTTCGGCATTGCGATAAAGGGCAGCATGTAAAATTGTAGTCGTTAAACTCAATGTGGACGATGCTGGCGAGGACAAAAGAAAAGCAGAACGCCGATCCAGCATCAAAGTTAGGTCACCCGTATCACGCTGGGAAAAATGCAGCTGTGGCCGTCTGAGCCAGTGCCGGGCCAGTTGGATGCCTCGAGATCTGCATACCAGAAAGCATACAATTAAATACTGATTATACGTGTGATCTATGTGTTGAATTTAAAATGCCTTACATATAGAAGATGTCCTGTATTGTCAACTGCTCTTCTATGTCAACCAGCTTCTCTAACAAGCCGGTCGCCGTTGGATGGCCTCCGTACGCCAATACAAAAGCCGCCAGACGGCAGAAAAAGCGAACATTTTGTACAGGCTGGCTCCAGTCGCCATTCATCATCCCATCCATCCATTTTAAGATTTCATTTTCAAAGTTTGATGATCGGTAAGTTCCTCCAAGATTGTTGTTGAAGAACATGTACCACTGGGCCGCGTCGAGAAGGAGTGCTACGAATTCCTCTTTATTTCCTAGTCGCCTTGCCAAACTTTGTAGCACGCGGTTCCAGTACAGGTCGACCAATTTGATGTCGGAAATTTTTGATGAACGAATGATGCGAAATATTTGCTTTAGATACGGTTCAATTGCAATCGGTTGTTCTTTCTCCAAGATGCGCATTAGATGCCGCTCTAATTGTTTTTTGCGGTCAGACGACGCGTCTTGAATGTGCGAGACGTGCGAAAGCAAATTGATATGCTCAATTTGAATATCTAATTTCTCTAACCAGCTGCAAACGATATTCTCTATTTTGCGGACCAAACCAATTGGCTCGTTGACTGCCTCCCAAGACCTGCGAATGGCATCGAAATAAACCATCGAGGATGGATTATTTATCAAGTGCGAATCTTGTAGAAGATAGAGGATTCGTATAGAGGCACACGACGATAACGGGTTGCTTTTAGCCACCTGATATAGTGCGCGCAATACCCCAACCAGTGCGGCCAATGGAGTGTCTTGGTTGAGGACATTTGTGTCTAAAAGGTGAATGATATGGTCGATGAAAATGCGCGCTGTAGGCCCATTTTTATCAACTACAGGAGCGATGGCGACGAAACAGACTGATAGCATTTCTAAATCTGTTAACGATTGACAATGATTGACATGTCGATGAAAAGCTGGCAGAGCTGCAGGAAGCATCAGTCGGCCACCATGATTGGGTGTAGAAGAGAAAAGGCACCATTTAGCCAGTGAATCAAGGGGAAATGTTTTGACACGAGTAAGTGCTGTGCACAATAAGGACTGCAAACTGGGTTCCATCATTGAGATCTGAAATTTTCTCAGATAGAGCAGCATGGAAGTGAGGGTGTCATCCGACAACAGGGATGCTGACTTTGCAACACAATCCACCGCTATCCAAAACTGTGGATGGCTTTTGACAACCTAAAATATATAAATTATAAAGTCATAATCAAAACAACATAACATCTAGTGTAATACCTGAATGAAATCTTTATTTGTAGATTCAGTATTTGATGTTACATTGTAGTAACCCTTCTTCAAGTTCCACAAAGTAGCTATAGCTTGGCTAGCATATTTAACGTTAAGAGGCTGCTCTTTTATAAGTCCAAACACTTGTTCGATAGTTGAAGCTTTTACTAGGGCCTCAAGAAGAGGATCATCATCAACTTGTATCCTGGGGTAAAGTCTAGTGTGATAATTTACAGTTTCCTTGTCATAAGAATTATAATTAAATTCATTTATCAGTTTTTTTCCTTTAAATCCATGTTTGTAAAAGAAATCCTCTGCCACCTCTGCACTAATCGAAAACGAGGAGGTGGTAAATTTTGGATTCCTCTCACAAATCGACAACGTTCGATGGAACGTTTTAAGAGCGAACAAGTTATTTCGGTAACTTCGAACTGCAGTTTTACTAAAGATACTTTTTGTGTTCAATAGCATGCAATAAGAAACCCTATAACCCATTATATAAGGATATTAACTACTGCAGAACAAAGAGCCCGTTTGTATGCGAAAACATTGAACCACAAAATAACCAAGGCGCAAGGCGGTGAGAAGCAACTAACACATGTGACAGCAGACGACGAATGAACTACACAGAGACGCGTTCGTAACATTTCCTTCGATTCGAAAATCTTTTTCTTTTTTCGTTTTTCGTTGTCTATCTTTTTTGTTTTTGCATCTCTTACGTGCTTTTTTAATCAGTCATTTTACTTTTGTGGTAGTTCCTGTGCACATTGCACTATTGACTTGTGATATTTTGCATTTAAGCAAGTTTTCTAGGTTAGGCATACCAAACTTACATGTAGCCGTTGTGGCCTACACGTTACACCGACAATCACGGCCTAATAGATACCTCGAGATCACGGCTTAATAGATTACTCCCGAAATCAAACAAATCCATCATAATATGAGAAAGGAAAAACTATGACAGACGTTCAGTAACGATAACCAGGAGAGCAGGAGATGGGGAGAGACATCCATCCTTGCTGCCTTATTTTTTTTACTGGTAAATTTCTTACGTGACGCTACCACGAGTCCATGTAATTGATAGCCAATTATTAGGTAATTAGAAACTTAGCATAAGGTCGTGTGGATGAATCTAAGCACTGGATTCGGGTGACCCATGTATCTTTTAGCAATATCGCATGACCCCTCACTTTGTAGCTGATATAAACTCCACAACATACTCTCCTTAGCAAACCTGATCATTTATTTCTTATAACGGTAAAAGAAGGAAAAGGATTGTTAATTTCTTGTACACACGATCATCACTAAGCTATACATACTAGGCTGCTTGAGTGCAAATAAACGTCACTCGGAGAGTATATATAACATTGAAACTATGTCCAGCAATCGATTGCCATGAAGAACAATCGGCAAATCATTTTATGCAGGTATTGACCAAAGATTCAAGTTTCTTATTGGCGACATTGAATGATACTACTTTATTCGCATTAAAGATATTCATGCTCAATCCTGTAATCCAGTTCCATCTTTAACACCATGATGACTATAAGTGAAAGAACATTATCGTAGAGTGCTGCGTTGGAGACTGTGAAAGAGTGTGACGGGCATTCTCTTCCTGTGCACGCAGCAATCACGCTGTGAGTAGTCTTGACAAACTATTACAGTTCTTATCAATGGGATAAAAAGTATGGTACTTATATAGGCTGCTCAGACAGACCAATAAGCTTTTTAGTTAATGATTAATGACTGGCATGCTACACTGTAGATGCTTTTTCAGTCGCTGTAGCTGTCGCCATCAACCGGGATACCAATAACGTACAGTCGTTGCAGTTGTGTGAACGAACGATCTACGCAAAATTGTGATTAAATTCATCGATGTAGCACATCCATACTTCGCGGAAGAATAAGAAAGCTATACGTGGGAAGGCAGCTGGTACTTCAAAGCCGACGTCAGTTGCAAATTATCGATTCTCTCGAAAGGAACTGCACAACGATACCAGCATACTGGTGACATACCGTATCCAATTCGGAAAAGAGGTGGCATTCTTGAAGAATCACAATCCAGAATATCGAAACTGGCAGAACGGAAAACTTTATAAGAGAAATATGTAGGGCTACGTATATATACGTATGCAAGATGCGTGTATATAACCCAGATAAGCTTTTCGCGTACCAGGATATAAAGTAGAATAAATGATACAAACTGATATATATTTCTGTCATGTGTGCGCCGCAGTATCGTCGTTTTTTTTTTTTTCTTAATCGAATTCTGGGTTGCGCAGTTTGAATCGTACTGGGGAAAGTTCATCCATCCGGTGTGCACATTCACAAAGGTCCGGGTGAGTATTGACTTGTTGGAAATTAAGATGATTACAACCATCAGGCATCAGTTCTGCAGAGCTGTCAAGTCAATGTCAACAAAACAAACACAACGTGATGGTCATTCTACGTGGAGCCGTAGGGCCCCTTTTTCTCTTATGTATTCGGCTACTAAATCCGGCTCCGGTTGCGAAAATGTATTTCGAGTAACACTCTCCCCAAATGACAAAAGCAGTCAAGTTAATGGGCTATTCTTACGACATTTGATATCGCACATGGTCAAAAGGTCTAAATTCAGCCGTATACTTAAGCAATATGCATCATTCTTTTTGAGGTCACGCAAACCAGCCTTGACATTTTACGGGGTTGTTTCAGACTTGATGATGCCCTTCAATGGTGATTTGAAACATTGCAAAACCATTAACATACAGGTAGACAGGAATAGAAAATATCCAATACGCTTATTATTCTGCTGTGTTTTATAGCTTCTCGTTTGTTTGGAATAAAGCAACAATTCTGACATGTATATAGGCTACAGTAGCTAGTACATAGATTGATGCTTTTTGTGTTGGATCCGTTTCCTGTCTGCCTCTCTCTCTCTCATTCGTCTATATCTTTTTTGTTTTTTTATTAAACAGTACAAAAGCCGTCTTTGCCCTACGGTGTAGCTACCGGATATTCGACCAAAAACAAACTCTGCGTCTATAGATTGTGTGTGTATATTCAAGCAACGAGTATAGCAAATAGCACAGCTTTATATAAAAGAACTTTTGTGCGCTATTCTATATTATACAGATAGATCAAGAAAAACGAAAGAAACGTTTCTATACAGCAGAAAGCAGAATGCTATCGCAGAAGCGATACAGGGAACTGCATAATATATAAGATCTCGAATGACTATATCTTTTTTAGAAGCAAGTCGATGTGGACTTTTTAGCGAGTTAATGCTCGAGTATTTATGTGTGTAGGTCCCATTTGTCAGTTAACCATAATAATGCGCCCCTCTACCGTATAAAACAGCAGCTGAATCGAACGACACACTTTACTGATAATAAAAGAAAAAAGAAGATAGGCCCAGTCGATGGAACACCCGATCGATAAAATTCTTTACAATGAAGAAGACCCAAAGCCCGGAAACACGTATCATCGTTTCTTAACAAATACGCGCGTATATACAACGAAGGGAAGGGGGTTAACATGCTACGACCTATATATTGTCTATCTTTAAAAATCTTATAAGATTCGATGCACGTACTCACATGAACATAAAGCTTGATACTTTGGTTGCCATCTATACAAAAGATGAACGCTGTATAGTTCTTTCCATTTGTTTTTCTTTTGCTCCCGACGACCCGGCAGTCAAACACAGTAAGTCAGCAGATTGACGAGAGGAACCATCTAACGTTCATCTGCCGCTTTGCGCGTGCGACACACATTTTTCGTGCAGCAAAAGATGCGACAGAGGGGAAATAGAAAAAAGAATGAACTGAAAGCTTCTTCCAAGTCTGTTTAGGATCCGACATAAAAAAAAAAACGTGCAACGACAAAATAAAAGGCGATGGAACACACGAAAAGCGAATGCTAGCATGCATATATGAAGCAATCAATAATACGAGCTCGTTTACCCGTCTATAGCTCTCTCAATTTTACAAGGTTGGTGCATATACGTTTATAGGCCTTATATAGACATTCCGGAATGCGTTCGAATTCTATCCGCTCCCCCCTCCCCACCCTCTCTTTTTTTTACGTTGCTATTCGCTGCTATATACGAAATAGGCAAAAGAAAAAAAAAATTACCGAGTTCTACTGAAATAGCGAAAGCAAAGTGGGTCTTAAAAAAGTTTGAAAAAATAAAAAAGGTTTTTTTTATTTTTTATAGTCAATGTATGCATCGTAGAATCAGAGTGACTTTTCTATAGTCTAAAAGGAATATAACAAGTTGTCGCTCGTTATTTATATTCTTTTGGTTATTATTATTATAATTTTTTTTTCTTCTTTTTGCTCGCTCGCTTTCCCTCCCATTATTTCTTTGACACTTGGGAGCCATGCCAACGGAAATGAAGGGCGTGCTACGATTTTTTCAGTGCGGATTTATACGGCACAATACAGTTCCTACATAAGAAGCGGGAAAATGAGAGCGGATAAAAATAAACCTGTCTCGTTGGGAGGCGATGAGATCGGATAAGACTCTCGTGATCTCCGTTCACGAACGAAATTTCTTGCAGAGGGGCTCGTTGAAAAAAAAAACGAGAGACTTTTGAAAAACTTTATAAGGTAGAAATAAAACCTGTAGAAAGTGTTTTACATGCCGGTATATTTGGTTCGATTACGTCAAATGATCGGAAAGCTGCTGGGCGTCGTGTATATAGCAAAAGACTGGCCGGATATATATAGCGAGAATTGTATAGTAAATCGTTTTAATTACATTCAATTCGGAAAATGTACAAGAATATGAAAATGGCGATCCAACGATGGGTAAAAAGTCGAAGCCGTAAAGCCATAGGTACCGCGGTTACAATTCGTAAATGTCGTTGACTCTCCATGTGACACCGTCCTTTAACTATCGTCGATAATTAAAGTGAAAAAAACAAAAATGAGAAGAAATTGAATTTTTTTGAATTGTTCTTTGAAAACGAAAGACTATAGAAATCAGTGGCTGACCTGTCGATAGAGGCGTACTACAGCGCCAATGACGATAATCTAGCGACACATCATCAGGATGTCCAATTGTGAAAATAAAAAGAGAAAACATTAAGTCATTAAAAGAAAACGTTATTTTATTTTTTGAAGAGAAAGTTTATGGGTACAGGGATAACGAATACGCGGTTAGACTTACGTTGATGAAAGTCTTTGATAGGAAGACGCCTACTTCAAAGTGACACAGCTGATCAAAACCCTGCAACACATCAACATCAAAGAGAATCAACCGAAAATAACAGGATTTACGTAAAGGCTTTTTTCAAAGAGCGGCTTTTTAGTTTACCACAGTGGAAAAAGGTTCTATGTAAAACAATGTCTTACCAAACAGTTTGCCACTCCTCGGTACACACTTTCAAATCATTTGTAATTAGACAATAACCATGTCGAATTTGAAAGCGACCCACTCTCATTTGCCTATTGTTTAGTTTTTTTTGTTTTGATAAAAACGTATGACATACCTGATTGATATGGTCACGAAGAACATTTGAATAGACTATGGCTAGCGCCTCTAAGGAAATGGAGCCTATGAAGCCCAACACCCACGGAACCATCAGCGAGCAATTTTCCTGCATCCGTAAAAATGTCAAACAAATATGCATTAATTAAACCATTGCCATTTGTGCACGCACCACATATTTTTTTTTTTAAAGGGGGACTTTTCTGAAGATCAACAGTCGTCTTCTCCATCCAACCAAAAGCATTTAGTTGTCTACCTACAACGAGCTTCATTATATAGACGCCACTGCTTCATTTGAACGAGGGCCTACGATTATACGAATGACGACACGCACGTGTAGTACAAAGACAGAACGTTATCTTGACGACAAACGACAAGCACGACGGTCAGCTACAGAGTAGCCAGAAACGAACAAAAAGCCAGTTAGTTTATTGGCTCTATTATGTATGAGCTGTCGCACGAAAGAGTCTCGCCTAGGAAGAGCCATTCTAGTAGTAGATGGCGCCAGACGATTTAGAGAGAGAGAAGCACGTCTTTCATGCGCATTATCACGTGACTGAAGCCCCTTTATCACACCGAAAAAGCGAGACTGCGGAAAAGAAATCTAACCGTTGCAGAAATGCTGGTGTAGTGCGGTTGCAAAACGAGCCGTATCCAAACGACTGAGCGCATTCGCCAAAGTATATGGTATATAACTTAATATACGAGAACAAACCCGTATTATCAGACTTGGCTTATACCATTCGCAATGGATGTTCTTGTCTTTTTGTTTTTTTTTTGTGCTCCTGTCAAAACGTAATCGACACAAGAAACGTATGGGCATATCGTGCACTCACATCCCGAACGCGGGAAAACCCAAATTGTTTTAGATTTTCTTTTTTTTTTCTCTCTTTTTGCGGCTTAGTGCTTCAGGAATGACGGGATATTCAGTGTGAAAGTCATACAAAGAAAAAGAGGAATCCCTGTTCACTCTGGAATTGGTTTTTCAGACGATTTTCATCAAACAAGCGGCATAACACATCGACGTTTGACATAACAATCAAACGCACGCATTCGCTAGTTTATCCTTACACGCGAGTTAAGCCACCCTTATAGAGGAGATCTCTAAACAAGTCGGATTTCAAGGAAGTTTAATGAAACTGGCAAGTTTAATTGACATGTGACATGGTATAGCACTCGAGATTGATTTCGCATTTCTTTGCACGGTACAATCTGACTCGTCCATCACGAACGTTGCTGTTGTTGAGCGTTAATTTCTTCACCTGTACGACCCCCTATCAACTTGCAAACGTGCATCATTACTCGGGAGTTGGCCTCATTTAGCTTGAAAAAAATTATATATTTAGCGTTTGGGTTGACATGCAGTCATGACACATGACTGCATTTTTGGGTTGACATGCCCAGTGCATTGCATAAAATCATGTCTCCGCTTCAAAGGAAAAAAAAGGTGTTTGTATTGATTTTTCGACATCTGCTATAACCTGCGATGCGGCAGCTGAGCCGAACGGAATTCATAATCGAATACGCTTTTCATTTTCTTAATAAAGACAAAAAAAAAAATTTTGATTGGCCATTTGACGTTCATTTTTATGATTCAACGCTTTTATACTTGTAGGAAAATTGAAGTATACTGTACCTTAGTAGACTAAGCAAGTGGTATAGCAGAAAATGAATGGGCCTTTTATTCGTGTGTGCTGTTTTATTTGTAAAAGGACCCAGAGAGGCCACTGACCTGATAAATGGCGATCAACAGAGTGGTGGAAAGACATAGCGAAGTTAGTTCGGCCATCATGACGGCCGCGTAGGACGCTTGCACTCCTGCAAAAATTAAAGATTGCAATTAACAGAGTAAAGAAGAGCGCACAGGAAATAACGAGCAGCTGTAAAAGAAAGACAAACAAAAAATAAAGGGGCACTATTGGAAATGGTTTTCTTTCGATATTTTAAGAGACCATGTCTTCAATCTAGCCAATTGTTAAAGAACCAACGTCGGTGGCGTATATAATCAACTATAGATTGGCGCTACATCAAGTGAGCCCACGCGATTGGATCCTTTGATTGGTTCCCTATTTTTTGTTTTCTTTTTCTATTTTTGAACCCGCTGAAAAGGTCGCAGTATAAAAAGAAATGTTTGGCTCGTCGTGAACGAAAACGGACGGCAGCCAATCTTGAACGCTGTGCAGCCCAAAAATGCGCTCACCGTGCCGTTCGCTTTTGTACCGTTCAAATCGAACTTTACACGCACAAAAAAAATCTTTTCCCGATATTCCTTGTCAAATAAGCAATTTCACTTTTATCTATTTCTTTTTCGTGCACATCTTTCTACGTTTCTACGTACGTACTGTACAATTAGCGGGATAAGACATCTCTCAGGACATCATTTGGCATGCACATTGCAAGACCTTTTCTCCCTTCACCGAGCTTCGTCAGCATCATGCCCTGCTTATTTTATTGTAAAGCTAACGAGAGCCAAACGGTGAAGTGTCCGCTGCTTCTTTACGATAAGAAGAGCAAAAAAAGAAAAAGGAAGAACGACATAAAAATGAAGAATAAAGTACTTACCCCAGTACACGTCGGCCATATGTTTGGCTTGATAAGAAGTAGCGACGGCCAAAAAACAGTAGCCGAAGAAGGTGATTGAAGACGCACACTGCACAAAAGAAGTAAAAATAAACAACGTTACAATGCGCAAAAAAAGAATCGGAAAAATGAACACGATAAATCGATAGACGCTCAGGAAGGCTATACGGACACTACATCAATTCCATATAAATAGGTCTCGCATCATTTATAAACAGCATCACGCTAATCTTCTCCTCCTGTATAAAAGGGGCATAAACTTGTCGCTAAATCCCATCCGCTATATGCAAAGCATTTCAGTTTATTTTTGGAAGTTTGTGCTCAAAGCCGATATGATTTTCGTCTTGATGTCACGCAATAACGGTGATACCGCGGTTATAGAACATCATCGATATGACACGCCTTTTTTTTGTTCTTTTTTCCAATAGACTATAAGACCTACGTCAAAAGATAAACGCAGCGAGAATATCAGTGGTCCGTCCGCATGACGGGCCGTTGTTTCCCGCCTATCATACGCTTCTATTATTGTTGCCAATTGGACGATAAACAAGGCAGCGAGGACGAAAGAAAAAAAAAACAAACTTGTGAAAGAGATAAAGAAAAAAAGAAAAAAACAGGGAGAAACATCAGTGAGAAAGAAAAACAAAAAAATATGGCACTCTTCATTCACCCGCCGCCCATTTGATTTGTTATTTTTTTTACAGCGTTATGGATTTGTGTGTCTATTCCCGGGATAGTATACAGTCGCAGACATTGTTTTCTAGCCTTTTGCGAGTTCCATAGAGAAAATGGATTCTCTTTCAAGTCGGCCTTATAAGCTTTAAATTCGTTCAACTTTTAGCGCACGCTCTCGTTCGCAGTCGCTATATACATCGCCTCGCACCTCGTTCATTTCAATCAGCGGAAGCGTGATTAATGCCTCTATTTCACGCGAAGGCTTCACGGAGATGGGGTTTCGCAGCGAATGTCGACAGTGATCGATGCATCCAACGGCCATCGGCTCTAACCAAAATGATAACAGGATAGGCTCCATTTCGGTTTTGATGCAACAAAGAAACGGACATGAAACGACGCGTTATAGCCAATCGGCTTTGACAATGCTTACAGCAATAAACGCTAATTGAGAAAGAGGAAGAAACTTGCTATTGTGTAAACGGCGGCGACAACGGCAGCTTGGCGATCGTTGAGAACGAATGCAGTCAAATGACAATTGTGTCGGCGAAACGATCGGCCGTCGCACGTGCCTGAACCGAAATTGCTGCCTTCGATTAGGGGCTGATTGGCTGCCATTGACGAATCCATTTGCTGATTAATGTACCTAGATATATCGACCAAACGTGACCCAATCGTATTCTGAACTTTGACAATATTGAAATGCTAGAATTTTGAAACAAAAAATGGAGGTTAAAAATGCAAATTCACGTGTCTTTCACGCACACAAGTCGTCGTTTTTCGTGTGATTGGTGAATGGAGGAGCTCATCAGCAACACTTCCTCTATTAAACCAGAAGGGATTCGAGTTCCGCTGTTTTATAGGTGAAAAAAAAAAAACGAAGCACAACTAATCGTTAATTGATGTCCAATTCGACTGAAATCGACTCATTTTTCTCGTGCAGTACATTGGCCGTTGTAGTTCGTGAAACGGGTCAAACACATAGCAGCCAATCATCCAGGTAGACAAGCCGCCGGAGTCCAATCAGCTGAGGTGTTGCTGATCTCAAACAGTTTCAAGACGAAAGTAAGCTGAACAATCTCTGTCCATAACGTTATTATTCGATCGACACTCACGCGGGCGTTTTAGTTTTTTCTTAACCCAACAATATGCGCACTACGCCCTATAAATATTTGGTTTAAAAGGATCAAAACACCAAAGACGTTGAGAAGCCGGGACGTGCACAACTGGATCGCTTGCTGGTATATGCGTGACTGTTTGTAAAAAACAAACAAAACAAGATGCGACTCCTCGACGTTGACCCGATGGGTTTCACGTGATAGTGTGAAACCTCGTTGCTTCCTATTTTCGATTTCGATCCTTCTGCGCAACCGCGGCCATCCCAAATACAAATAGAGAGAGTCCACTATGTTCCCTCTTAAAAGAAATATATACATATACGTAGTATTTACACTGTGTGCGTACACCTGCTGAAGTGGAATAAACTAAACACCACGTTGGGTTGTGTATAGCTCCTTTCGTTAACGAGCTGCTTTAACTTTGGGGACGAATAATTCAATGTCTTTGGGGTCACACACACACACACGCTTTGGCCCTGAATTTTGATGGAAATGAGAATCATTTCTTGCTAATGACCCAGCAGGTGTATGTATATGGTGGACGTGAAACGATGTATTGATTCTCTGCTTCCATAGCGGCGCATTACATATGCCATCAACCATGTGCTCCGCATTTTCAATAGATAATTGTGTCTCGTATTCTATGAATATCCAACACGTTTTTTTTTTGTTTGTTTTCATTTCACACAAAATCAGCTTTTACAAAAGAGAATTTGGGTTACAAGAAAGAAAAAAAAAGAAAAGGGGGGAAGTAAATAAGAAATTGTTACATAGGGAATAAGGATGAACAACACACGAGCCAATTAAGTCTGCATGCTGTGCATTTTGACTGAATTATAGATGGGCCTAGCAACGTCGTGTCCCATAATCTTTTGTTCCCTTTTCTTCTTTTTTTTCCACGATTTATTTTCCTTTCTCTTATCGTACGCACCGAAGATACGGCACACCCTTTTTTTCGGGATTTCTACGTGCCGGGCGGCTTTCCCAGCCCACCCAGCAGTCGGCCATGACTTTCGTCCGTGAACTGAAATTGTTTATTATAAGAACGAAGCAGCAACATCAAATCCTTAACCTTCAAATCGATAAATAACCAACAAACAAAAAAAAGATTTGGGCGAAAGCAAATTGATAAAGAAATGCTGTAGACGGGCATGCCCAGTATTTAAGTATATAGTACATGGCCAGTAAACTATAGGTCTATATAAAGCCTATATATATCCGATAGAGAAAAGAATCCCGTAAATTGGATCTGCCCTTCCTGAAAAAAAAACAACAAAATAGAGGGGACCAAAAAAAAGAAATACGTAAAAGAGTAAAAAACGGAAAGGCGATAGGAAGTTAATCAAAAACAAAAAAACGGTAGCCTAGCAACTGTTAACTTCCATTCTTTTTGTTTTATAGGACCCTTTGGTATAGACTAAAGTATATATCTAACACAACTTCCTTTTCATCGTTTGGAAAAATGTTGCTGGTATATAACCTTCCATAAATGAATCCCGTCCCTCGTGATGCGTTACAACTAGTACAAGAACAGCAGAGACTGAAGGTATTAGAGATCTTTGAAAGATCAGGATTTATTGGTAGTATTAATGAGCTTTTCGCCGAATAGCCTGGATCTTATTGCTGTCTAAAAGATTGGCCTTCTCCATCCGGCAAAAAAGAAAATGCCGAGAGCAATCCGTGACAAACGCCAACGCAGATAATATATATGTTACAAAGCACTTTTAAGCTGATGCACAGGCAAAAAAAACAAATAAAATAAAAATAATGCACAGCTAATGCAACACGCAACCGCAGAACGAAAGCCCATCATAAAATAGGCAAGAAAGAGTTGGAATAGAATTATAGATGAAAGAATTCTTTTTAAATGCTTGGCTTTTTGAAAAGGATCTTTTGTATTTTAATACAACCAATTAGACTACGGCCATGACGATTGCTGTCTGTGTTTTGCGCGTTGTAGGCGATTCGACTGCAATGTTTGATTAATGACTTTGCGAGGGTCAGTCAAAATGCACATTGTGCACACAATCCAGCAAAGTTTCTGCTGCTAAATGGATTGACGCTGTACAAAACGGGCTTCAAAGGTCTACTAGGATCGACTATGATTGCGTTTGATGCTTGTAGCCGCTAAAAGTTGCGTGTTATTTCTTCGCTTCCGGCTGGATATCCTACTATATAAAGCGTCGACGATGAGCCCTTGTGGGCAAACGGGACTCGGATCGATGAAAATGCGATGATGGTCGGCCAATCGCCGTTGGTCGTCTATACTCTACACATTCTCTTTGATTTCCCCTTGCCAATTTCACGCTTCTATGATGAAATCGTCGTGGTGGTCATGACTTACGTAACGTAAAGTAGGTTCCAAACTACTTAAGCAACACAGTGCTCTGCTCACCGACCTATTGAACACATATCAAACGAGCTCAATCCGAAACAGTTAAAGGCTTCAATCAATGGTGTTTTTTGGAAATCAAAAGAAACGTGAGACCGAAGAACGAAAAAACTTGGACGTACCCAAAGGCCTACAATCACGACGATGAGTTGCATCACGCAAACAGTCTGCAATGCAAACGATCGATTTGTTTCATACAAACTTTCGGCAGGCAAAAGGACGATTATACAAACACTGTATATCTAGAAGAGAAAACTAAACGCTTGAGTGAGTTTCGTCGGTTAAAGCCGCGTAGTTGCGTGAATAAGGGAATACAGGGTAAACAGCAGCGTTTCAACCTCCCACGGATCAAAACTGTTTTGAAATGTGTTCCGTCTTGTGAAAACGGGTTGAACCTATACAGCTCTATACCCAGCAATCTTCGCATTTCGCTGGTTATAGAGAGCAGCACATAGTGTGGCAATGCCCTTTGTTTTGACGAAGAGAGGAGAGCTATAGTTTATTCAAACGACTTGTGGATTATTGCAAACGGTGGCAGCGGCACGTGCCCAGCTTTAAAGAAAACTGAACCAACAAACAAAAGAAAAATACGAAAATATTCTTCTTTGCTCTTTTCCTCCAGTCTATAAACATTTGATCAAAAACTCTATGCATGCAAATTTCATATTTATTTACCAATGTCTATGGAGACGTCTATGCGATACAAAAATAATGGTCTTCCGCTTTCCATTCGACCTTGGTGATGCGCTATATACGCAAACCTGTTTGTGCCTGAATGTTTATTTAGTATATAACGTTGATCGATCTTTGGCTGCTGTTGCTTTCCGTCCTCCATCGCAAGTTAAACAAAGCGAACCCTGACGAGTTGAATAGACACGGGGGCCAGGAGAACCGATGACATTCGCCAGCAGCTTCGCATTAAACTGCTGTGATCGTTTAAAGCCATCGTCAGGAGAAGAAAGGACAGGATCACGCACCCCATTGGTCAACAACGGTGCCACATGACCTGACGCTTCTATGCCGTAAAAGCCGGAAGTCTAACGTTGCCTATTCAAGCACGCCACACGTGAGTGATGTGCAGTTGACACGAACCTTGAAATGCACGAGATTTTCGTTGTCGGCTTAACGACAGTTGCAAAAAAAAATGTAGGCAGTGAAAACACGCAAGCAAATAACGACGCCTTTCGAACGTTATAATCGTCTAATGTCATGGAATGCAAACCGGTCTAGGAAAAACGGCAATCAACACACCCAAAGTCATTGGTTCAATGACGTCATACATTCAGGTGTTTAATCGACGCTCCGTCTGTTCTGTTGACGCGATGTGAAAATTCTTGCATCGAAAAGGAAATGAGAAAACGTTCTTTACAGTTTCTTGCACGTTTTGATCAATATTCCAAATGTGGGTGTTTCTACAACGCGGTGGGCGTATTTCGTGAAAAGGGCCATCGTCGCCAGACTGCCTCTCGAATCGGTATGTTGTTTTGTATAGGTATAGCACAAATGCTATAATCAAACGCCAAACAGTTTTCAAAAGGCTGATTTGTAATGCAAAGAAACGTGAAAAGAAAGCTTTCAATCAAGCTTCCAAGAACATGTTTGATTCAAATGAGTCTGCCTTTCTTTCTTCCGAGTATAAAGAGATTCACCTCATCAGGTTTCTATATACGGTACTCTGGGCATGTCTTACAAAGGATGAGCCTCCTAAATAATCGAGATGCAAATCTAATTCTCAAATGAGAGGGGGAACCACACGCAATCTAGCTGCGTACACTCTGCTGCCTTTGATTCAATCATGAAATTGAACGAAAAAAAAATGAAAATCAAAGCAACTCGATCGAAAAAAAAAAGATACAAGTCGTAAAATTATACTCGCTCTCACATGTCAGCTTTGCATAGCAGAAGATCAGGTTATCAGAGAGAAAGTGGTGATGAAATCTTTACCTGCATTTCTTTTGCCGGGCCATTTTCATTGAGGACGGGGGACGACCGGATGAACTCGTTTCTTTTGTCAGCACTCGGGGCACTGGAGTTTGCAAGTCATTTTTCGGTACACACCTTTGCGCAATCCGCCCCTTCCTAACGAACTGCAGTGTTACACCTGTCCGATTGATTGGCAGTTATATTCTGATTTCATAAGGAAGAAACACAGCAGCACAAGAGTCGCGATCGGCAAAACCCACACTCGAGAAAGCGAAACAAACGACTAGCGAAATTGTGCGGGATGTGTCGCATTGTCGCAATTAGGGGTTGAGAGAGAAAGTGACGTAACGAAAGGTAGGGGCATCAAAGGAGAAAGAAAATTGCGATGTTGACAGATAATTTGCAAACGGCCATTCTAAAAATGAAGGACATTAGTCTACAGTATTTTCGGAAATGTTATTGAACTATCGTTGTCGTCTATTAGAAATAGGATCGGTCAATCAAAAATCAGGCCAGAATTCACTCACGCGATTCCGTGGCTTTGCGGTACAATCAAATGCGGCCATCACCACCAACAAGGACGATTCGATTTCAATCTGCGGAATAAAAGAAGAAGAAAAAACAAAAAAAAAATAAACGAGGTTAATTATTAAATCGTGCCTACCTGGGCGTTCAATACCTGATTTAGCATTTTCATGTCTGTGTTGATCCAGTTTTGAAAACGGAGAATACGAAAGACGTCATCGAGTAGTTTTTCCTTTGAACTTCTTTGCGTTTGTTTAAACAGTTTCAAAAGTTTGGATTCAACTCACATATAATACAACAGCGACGATAAACAACGTGAGAAATTGCCTTTAAAGTTGGTTCAAGTAGAATGGCTCGTCATCATCGAAGGTATATGCGAGCGGAACAAGCGTCCCGCTCTCTAACTTCTTTCATCTCAATGGAATGAAAAGATTGCGGGGAATTCGCCTTCATTGCTTTCTTTGTTCGCACATCACAACATTTCAAAGTGCTCGCTTTCGCACTCTAATCCGCTTTACATGACGATGAATCTATCAAATTGACGCATACGAACAAGGAAAACAAAAGAATTGAAGTATTTACATGTTTATTTTTACGTACACAGTATCTACCTACAGATTCAAGCTGATGTATTCCGATCGCTTGGTGGCTAAAAATATGGGGAGCACGTCACAACAGTCTGATGTTGGTGAACCGCAAGTAAGAGCAACGTCATTTACTTGGACGTGAACGAGAAGCTCTTTCGGGCCCTGTTGTATTCTTCTCCTTCCAGTATATAATATTCTGATATCTCTTTTGATGATGTACTATGTGCCCTATCTCATCACCCTGCTCTTTAGCTCTCTTATGGAACAATATGCCGTCTGCCTTTTCATACAATTCTTGTTGTTGCAGCACGTTGGGCTGTCACGACACCTCCGTTCCCCCCCCCCCCCGATACACGAAATACGAATCCCTTCGTCATGTCTATTCAGCACAGCAAGATTACGAATTTCACTTCAATCGTCACGAGAGTGAGCTCTGCCTTTCTTATGCTACTCAGCTTATTTAGCCTTATCGCAAGAGCTCTATAGAATTCGAAGAAATTGAGGCAGAAGACATCGTCCAGACATCTGCCTTTTTAAAGCGATACACTACTAGAATAACGCAGATGTTGCTCTGCACCAATGCTGCGCTTTTAATAAATGAACGTGCGCTAAGAATATAACTCTTACGTGGAGCGTCGCAAAGCTGCCGGTTACTCGACGTGAATCATTTAGTAGTCACTCATAAATTTGTTCCCCGCAGTCTATTATTTACCCATGTCTATACCGCAGTGCCTCGCAAAATGCAGTGCCAATAGAGTAAATAAACCCATTCACTGCTCTTTGGCAATGATGATGCAGACTATAAGCTCCGCATCGACTCACAATGCAGTTTCTGTTGATATCCATTTCAATTATTTAGCGGTTGTTTAGAAAGGGTATTGTAGTACATAGACGCGCAAAGTTAAGCAAAGACTTGCATGCGTCTCGATAGTTATTGAACCAATTTTTAAGTAACGCCTTCAACAAATGCATGACAGCTTAACTTGTATCTCCATTTCCCTCGCCATGTCGTCTTTCGTCTTTGTCATAGAAGTTGAGGCTGTACAGTGCCAACGTTGTACCAAAGTTTTCCCCTTTTTTCACGAGTTTTACAATTGGATAAAGTAAATCTGGCAAAGTTATTACTTCAACTACAAGCACTAAGTAGATTCCTCCTTTATTCGTTTTTTAACTCGTTTTTTTTTGGTGTGTGACAAGGAACCCGATTCGTGCAAGTTGTCAACATCCATTCGGTCAGGACCGGATATCCTGTGTCGTGATAACGTCTCCTAATTAGAAGCATGTCTATAAGCCGTATATATAGTTCCAAGGTCTGAAAAGATTTTGGAATACAGCGTCGTCGTGTCTGCATTTAAAATGGCACAAAGATAAGTGCCGTCTGATGGCATTTCGATGCATTCTTCCACGCACCGTACAAATCAAAAATTGTGGAATTACGCAACGAGCCGTTATTGTGCGAGGCGAGATCGATCGAATGAAACACGAAGCTGCGCCATGGTGTAAAGTAATAGGGAGAGAAAAAAAAAAATAGCGGAGGATATGCAAAGTAGTCTACAGAATACATACGAACGAAAACGGGTATATGAAATGGCTTATCATAGCAGACAGTTCGTATTTTCAATATTAACGCGCACAATGGATATCCAGCTGGTGCCATTTTTTGTTGTTGACGGCACTCGTATCGTCTGAAAATCGGAATGTTCTACGAACTCGATAAATGCAAAATTCAAAAGAGATGACATCGTGCACACTTGCTAGAAAATTCGGTTCTTTTTCAATGATGAACAAACTGCCAGTGCGATCGTTGGAGCAAGACGAAACGTATCGATCGAGCTCTCGTTCGCTCTAGTTTGTCTTCGGCACGTACACGATGTTGCCCTTTTTATTTTCTTTCTCCCTCTTTCGAATCACTTTGGCAGCGACCCTATTACGTATTGTAATTAATAGATGACCGTATCAACAACAACAAAAAAGGGGTTCGCTTCCATTTGAATCCGTTCTCAAGGAAGTATGCGTATTCGAGCGCGCACATTGACAAGCAACACGCGCGAACGCCACCGAGTTGAATGCCAAATTGAATTAGTTCTAAAAAGCCGGTCCATTTGGGCTTATATAAACATTAACGAAGACGTGTACACCCTGACTGGGTGTAATTGAACGATCGCGCAAACCGTTAGAATATAGAGGCCGCGTTATAATTTTAATTTCTTTTGGAGGGGCGCCGGTGAGTTTTAATTGAAAGTTGAATGGATACGTGCAATTAGTATAACATCGGCCTTCCCCCTTTTTTTTCGGACAGTCACACTCCACTAACTTGCGTATACATAATAAGAGATCCGACCCCAAAAAAAAAGAAAAATCGATAGGATGCCAGCACTTACGGCCATTTTGTGCTTTGTTGTTGGCTCACCTGACGAACAGCCATCGCATCATCCGATGAACTAGGAAAGACTTTTAGCGGTTTCTTACTAAAGATAACAGTCGCAAACAATGACGAGCATCGCTCGGAATATATACTAGACGATCGGCGAAGAGGTGGCGTGTTGCACGAACGCAAATTCCCGATTGATTTTTCCATTTTGCAAAGCATTTAGAGGACACGAATACGTCATCAGTTCTTAGAAGAATCAAAAATTGTCATCTGCGTGTATGTAAAACAGAAAAGAGGTTGCCGCGTTTGCGCCAGTACTCGGTTAATCATAAGGGCCGCGTCAGAATGGACCTTTCTATGTATGGACCGGTTTGTTTTGTTGTCTTTCTCCTTTTCTAAAAAAAAGAAAGAAAGAAAGAAAAATGATTCAAAAGAGAGAACTCGAGTGGGGATCGACTCCTCCTACGGTACGCTGTTGGCGGCAGGTATACGGACGCCAACAGTTTGGAAGACGGTCTATTCCATTCTTGAAGAGTTGGATATTCGAGATTGGACCGTTGCCATATACTATACGTGCGGCTTAACGCACACTATTATATGCCTTCCCTCTTTTTGTCTAGCGTCCGTTTTCTACTGTTGAGCGCCAGCGTTCATTTTCGCGTTTTCACTTTCCTTCAGACGCACGAAGAACAAGAAGGAAAAAAAAGACGAACGCCATAACAGAGGAGACCTTCCAACAGTTGCGATCGTACGGGTCTGCTCGAGTGG
This sequence comes from Daphnia magna, assembly GCF_020631705.1. Lineage (NCBI taxonomy): Eukaryota > Metazoa > Arthropoda > Branchiopoda > Diplostraca > Daphniidae > Daphnia > Daphnia magna. The sequence continues at coordinate 550,595 of NC_059187.1, forward strand.
TTGTCATTTTCAAGAGCTCTCTCTCTCTCTGATTTTGTTTTGTTTCCGCCTATTGCGAGGGCAAAACAAATTATTTTTTCCCGTTCTTAGTTTGATTGATTTGCGCGTTCTAGAAATCAAACGTTTCATTTGCTAAACAAGCTGTGAAATACAGTGAGCAAGAAATGGTTGCTCCCATGCTCCTCACTGGATTCGTTTTGATTGCGTGCATCCGCGCCGGTAAGTTTGAATTATTTTTCCACAGAATTTAATCTTCCATCGGCCTGATTTCGTTTCTTTCGTTTGCATTTACCAATTTTAGTTTTTTTTTTTTTGACGGAGCGCGCAATTTAATTGAATTGCAGCGTTTCCCTTTTCCTATTTTCGTAATGACATTCTTCGATGAAGTAAATGAAAGACCTTTACCGAAATAGAACATCTCCGCAATTTCCCCCCCTCTCCCGTTTTTCTGAGCGTAATCGATGCGTGAAGCAACAGGTCTCATGTGTGTTGGAATATTTCTCCCGTCTGGGACACGCGGTTGCCCTTCCTAAAGTCTGTTTTCTCTTTCTTATTTAACACCCCCCCTATAAACGACAAAAAAGATTTAAATCAAAAATGCTGCACGTCACTTTCCCAGCTTAGTTAACGACGGCAGTTGGTTGGCTTTGCTCGAGGGCAGGGTGTTAGTCGGGATATACAATCCGTATGCTGATGACCATACATGGTAAGGTATTACCTTGAAGAAAATTATAAAAGAATAAAAGAAAGAGAGAGAAGATAACCTTCAACCTGGTTGTTTTAAGGGCGGAGGAATGATAATTTCCCAACACGATGGGTGGTGACGGATCTGCATGATTCAAATTTCGAAATGGAGCCACAGTGTTGCATAGCTTGGTGTTGGTGGCTGAAATTGTCAAGCGACGTGTACGCTAATTAAGCGTCAATGCGTAGCGAATTGCAGCGTCACGCTATTTTTTGTTGGAAAATAAGAGGCCAATTGGCCAATGGATCGGGCCTCTTTTTGGCGTAGCTACAACGACTATCGTTTTTGTTTGCCGTGCTCTTGCGAAAGATGATGAAGAAACTTAATGGGCCGCGGCGACCTGTTGAGCCCAAAACACACAAAATTGCCCAGTCCTGACCAAGGACTGCTGTAACATCGACCCTAAATGGAGCTAGGACCTTGAGTTGGGACTTGGGAATGTATAAATAATTTTTTTTTTTTAATTTGTTTATTTAAAGACGTTCAGAGGGGCGTAGGAGGTTCGAGCAACCGGTGAATTGTCGGGCGTCGACTTCATCAATTTCAAGCAGCTGGAACTTGACTTTTGTGTTGAAACAAACAAAATCTCTTCGTTTTTATCTTTTCACGGCCACGTAACAAACCCGAACGTTTCATAATGAAAAACGCAAGCGTGTTGAAATGACGTGTTCATTTGTTTTGACCAAGTCAGGACGCTTTGTCTTGGACTATGACGTCAGCAGACGCACGGGGCAAACGACTAATGCCATTGGAATCGATCTTCCAACTCTGTTTTTGGTTATAAAAAAAAAAGAGGTTCGAACTTTCACTGGATGCGCCGGATAGCGTCGCAGTCCACGGTCGTAGACACTATAAAACGGTTGACTCGGTTTCCAGTACACGAGAGAGTTTTATACCATCAGGGGACTGGCGCGAAACCTCCCCCCCCAAAAAAAAAGAACAACACCGGCCGACATGACTAACATGGTTTTTATTGATATTGCGCACGCCGGTGATGACTTTCAAATTGTTCTCGCTAACGTTCTTCAAATATCGTTTTGAATTGAATTCCATAATAATTTTGAGAACGAAACCGAAAAGAAATGAACCGATCAAACGGCAATGTTTTCCAAATGGAGGGGGACAACCCATTTTCTCATGTGGGAAATTCATTTAAAAAGAAAAAAAGAAATCGAGTGACCAGGAATTCGATTCGGAAAAAAAAAAAAAATCGGATAGGAGAAATGAAAAATGTGATAAAGAAAAGAGAGAAAAAAAAAACGTGACTGCGGCCATCACAACAACTTTCTCTGCTTAGTTTGGGATGACGGGAGAGAAAGTTGGATGGACTGTTCATAGCTGTCGTGTTGTTTTATTTTCTTCTTATAAAGAAACACGTACGGCACGCACGACGGGATTTTTCTTTTCCTGTTTTGATTGTTATTTCTATTTTTGATTGTCTTTTCTTTTGTGTCCTTGTTTTTTTTTGTTGTTTTGTTTACGGGGTTTTCTATGGTTCTCATTTTTGTATGGTATATAGCCGAATCCGCCTTCCCCCCCTGGAAATGTACACAGCAAAACAAAACTAATGGCGATCATCAAAGAAAGAAAACAAAGAAAAAAAAAAGATCAGTTGCCTTGCAGTTTTCAAAATGACTGGAGAACTTGTTGTTAGGCGGTTTATCTGAGCGTCGCACGAACAGATCTAGCGACTCATTATGCACAATTGCTTCCTTTTTGTTTTTGCCTCTTGGTTGCAGCCGCTTCCTTCAATTCAGCAACGCCCTTTGAAAATCTCAAAGATGCGGCACACGCATTTTTCGAATGCAGAAATGAAACGAAATGTGGAAACGCTCGATTGGCACGGAACGAACGTAAAAAACTAGCAAGTGTGAAATGTTTGACGTGTATTATTTGCGGGCTTGAGCAGCGGAACACGAAACGATGACGACGTCATCGCGTGTTCAAGCGGACGCCGCACGAGAGAAACAAACGCAGGTGTATATCTCTCGTCAGAAATGCGCAATAACTGGCAGAAATCATGAAACACAAAGAAAAAGCTTCTTTTCTCAAATAAAACCTGAAGAGGAAGAAAAGGACTTGAGCTTTGTGCGTTTCCTGTTGCGTATTGTGCGTGTGTGCGCGCACTACAACTAAATCGTTTGCTTTGTTGGCATAGCGTTGCACACATCCGGCCGTGTTCTTCCAGTAATGGCCGCTTTCAAAGAGCGTATAGGTTATATGAAAAGTTAATAGGCATCCGCTATGTCAAAAAAAGTTTTGTCCGAACGCGATTTCTTTTGCATTTTTCTTTTAAACAACTGTCAACATGCACGATCTGATGGAACGTTGCCTCGACTATTTATCGATAATCTCTTTTTCTATTCTGCAGCTACCATCGGAGACGGACGGACGAGTTTGATCGACGGAAGACCTATCGATTGTAAGTCGAACCATTTTGCATTTGAAAGCAGTTGAATTCACTTTATAGCCATAAACATAACGCGTTTGCTTTCCATCCGATTTCGTTTGACAGCCTACGTGTTCTCTTGTTATTTTGTTTTTTTTTCCCTCTTTTAATGCCGAGCTCATCACAATAATCGGGGAATATAAAAATAAAATAACAGACGAAATTGGCTTCTCCTGAACTGACAGCTTTGCTAGTACAGTAAACGTCATACACAGATATAACTGGATATGTAGACCGTGTATAACATTCTCCATAAGAAATATACTGTAGGTAGGCCGAAGGGCTATATAAGGGTCTCTATTGAAGCGGAGGCTTTACAAGCCGTAGCAGCACATCCGGTTATTAGATACAATGAAGCATGGCGGACATTAAAGGAGGAAGAAGAAGAAAAAGGATCGTTTGTTAGAGACAGGAGAAAATAATAAGCCATCCCCTACGATCTCGTAAACTACTGCCGTGCGCTAACGATATGACTCACTGTTATTAGGTGCTTCTGGCTGTGTCACAACATCTTTATTTTCCCATTTTTGTTTTTTTGTTTTTTACTTTAATCCAACAGATCGATCGTCCGGCAGTTGCACCGTAGGAGGCCAAACGTATTTATCAGAAACATCCGTACCACGTGACCACCCTTGCCATTACTGTATCTGCTACGGTGGCAAAATCGACTGCTTCTGGAAACAGTGTGCACACATTCCCGATGGATGCCAAGTGATGGCCTTCCAGGATACCTGCAATCCCTCGCTTTACATATGCGGTATAAACATAAATTGAACTCTCTCTCTCACCGTTCTCGACCTTGCAAATTGAAACAGATTGCGCAAAAGTCGGATATACAAATGCGCAAACGAAGGCGTAATTAACTGATGCTCACTCCAAATTGAATCGTGTTTCTTAGACATTCCGGAGAAGGCTCGTGAAGCCCCAATCTACGCACCGCCTCTAGCCGTTCGTCAACCGCCGACGTTGCAATCGTTACCATCAACAAAAGTCTACACGGCGACGAGCCAGTCCACGACGTCATCACCTCGGCCGCGGCTAACTCAGCCGTCGACGATCGTGCAAACCTACGCCAAGCCGGAGGTGGTTCCTCCTTCGCGACATCTCGTCCCGCCGGCCCGCCAACCGATCGAGCCACCATCACGTCATTTAACTCCGCCTCTGCCATCGGCTGTTGGTCCGCAAAAAAAATCCATTTGGCCTCAACAAGTCGAACGACAACGACGCCCCGTTGATGAGATTGCAAACAAACAGCCGGCGCAATTCGGATTAGGAATGAAGAATAAAATGCGGTTCAGTCGGTCGCTGGCCGACGTTGGATCCGTTCTCGAAACCATGTTGCCGCATAACATCCAAGAAGAATTCCCGTTGAATTTCGACCAAGAATTCGTGGTTCGTTTGGTCGAACGGCAAATCCGCTCAAAGCGATCAATCAACAACTCGGCAAGTGGCAATCACCACCATCACCACCATCACGACCATCACGAAGAGGATCGCGGTTGCACAATCCTCGGCATTCATTACCAACTCGGCGAAGTAATCGGTGAGTTTGCGGTCGCTAGTTTGAAACTCTCACAAGATGGCAGCTCTAAAAAGCTCCGCAGAGCGATAAGAAAGGAAAGGGAAAGTTTTTACGAAAGTCGTCCTTGTGGTCGTAGTTAAATTATTGATGAGCCGAGTAATGGATCGCTTCTGATGGTGAGGTGGTCGATTGTTAAACATTAAAGATTAGGCGTTAAACGGTGAATGCATTTTCTCGCGCTAACCAAGTTTGAATTGCTGATGTAAACAGGTGTGGCCACCGATGTTTGCCGCGAATGCAGATGCGCCGCACAGTCTCTCTTTTGTTCGCCAAAGTGCTGCTTCAAACCTGCGCCCCTTCAGCAGGTGACGGGAGATTTCGTTCGCGTCTTGGAGCAGAGCCCCGCACCCGCCTCGGGATTAGAAGCTCCGCGACATCCACTTCATTACATCAAGAGCGAGTGAGTTTCAGAATACTAACGCTATTCATTTGTCCAACGGTTTTACGCCATAAAGGCAGCCCCGCACCGCTAAAAGGGGACCACTCATGTGCGATTTGAAATTCTTATCCACTTACGTGCTAATCGAAAGCAAAAACGCCCTCCTCCCTTCCGAGTGCAAAGATGGCTGTCTGGCTAAGACCGTTAAAGCCGTGAACTCAAGAGAAACTATGAAAAAGAACGGATGTATTATAAGATCATTTGGGAATGAGTAAGAATGAATGTAAGATAGTTATCACACAAAACCAGTATTTTTTTTGAGGCAAAGATCGGGAAACAATGTAACCGTAATGGTCATCACAAATCAAAGATTCCGAATAGTCACGGACGTTACGACTCGGATAGTTTGTGCTTCATTTTTAACAGAAAGAAATTACGCAGACAGAAGGAAGAACATGTTTCAGATTTTTGAATCAAAGTATTGATAAGAAAACGAAATTCGCCAACCTAATCCTTTACATCGATCTAGGTTCGCTTAAATTGCTGCGAGGGAAAGAAAAAGCGTCTCAAGAGTCATCTACTGGCAACAATGCACACGACGACAACGTGAAGGGGAATCTCGGGATTTTGCGGCGACGATGCACAACGGGAGCGCGATAAACGTCCCAAAATTCTTAGTTCCAATGTACCAATATGTTAAACTGTCTTTCCTTCTTTCTACTATTTTCTCAACTTTTTTTTTGCGTTGTGCGAACAACGTTGCTGCCTCGTGCCATTCAATTATTTTGCAAAAAAACGCGACATCGGAAAAATCGAATTCATCGGATACGTGTTTGAAAGTTGTAACAATAAACGATTTATAATGAAAAATGGGGTGACTTCTTTGATTGCTTTGAGCGCGCTATTTCAATCATGTTGCGATAGCTGATGGAGAATGTATAGGATACCAGAGTCGGACACGGTGACGAGAGCACGGCCGTCGCACGAAACGAAAAGTTTGGAGGCGTAGCGACCTCTGGTTTGAAATTCCACCGTCTGAACTAAGCCATCCAAGTGCGAGGATTGCGTGGTGCCAGTGCTAATGAAACGTGAGGAAGAAAAGGAAGACGCGGAAGAGAAAGAGGAGCCCGGAGTAATGGGCGTTAAGGGGAAGCCCATACCTCCAGCCAAATGGTTGCTCCCGTTGGAGTGCGTCGGGTTACGTAGCACACTAGAGGTGGACGTTCCAAAACGAGCCGAGCTCAAGTCCCACCATGCGATGCGGTCACCCAAAGAAACCAACTGGAAGAACGGAGAATTTTGACACCATTGCAGATCACGAACCCATGACTGATGCGCCTCCAGTGTAGCTTGTAGCGTGTTCCGTAGGTAATCAAAAATCTGTTACCACGAGAAACACAAGACGTTACTAGTCAATCTGACGTCTGAGGAGATACGAGGAAACGAGCATACTTCGATTGTTCCGTTGTCGTAGCCAATCGCTATTAATTGAACGTGATTGGCGAAGCGACATACTCGCACCGGCACAACCTGATGTCCTAGCCGATTGGGATTCCGAAAACCTTTGCTATTTTTGACAGGTTTACTGGAACACTGTAGAATCATGCAACAAACGCACGAGGTTAGGTTTCATCCTGGAAAGGAAAATTCGTTTTGGGAACAATAGACAATTACCGGTTCCGCATCCAAAGGAATGTGTACGATGCGAACTCCTTCGGTGATGGTTCCCTGGGCCAACCACTGTCGATTGGAAGCACGGTCGACGCACGTCAAGTTCAAACCATAATTGTCCAAGATTAGACTGATTGGAAGGCCAGTGTCGATGCTCCACAGTCGGATGCTTCCATCAGCTCCACACACCATAAGTGTTTTTTCTTCAGACTCGATAAAGAAACAATCAACGACACCTTTTGGAGGACCCGTGAATAGTAACAGTTTCATTCCTCGGTTTCCAGATCTGAATAACGAAGCGGCAGAAAAATAAAGTTCTTTACACGGAATTACATTACGGATAGTTTCAATCCATACCTTAATACAGCCCTCAGAGCTGACTGTCAAAAGTAGAACATCAGAAGGACTGAATTTCAGCAACGTCACCCTGGCGTCGGAGTGATGCCCGAGTGTTTTAACTTCTTTCTTGTCGAGCGACATCAGCTTGACCAAACCACTCAAAGTTGACCAAGCCATCATGGACGATCTGTGTGACAACACGCACATTTCTACTTGATCCTTACTCGACTCCACGTCATTCGTAGTGAGCAATGTCTCACAACTCGATCCACTCACAACCTAAAATGCAACAACTGAAATTATTCTGAAAATAACTGAATAGCCTGTTTTCGTTAAGGAACATACTTGAATGTGGTTATCCGATCCAACAGTTGCAATCAGAAAATCACTTGATTGATCTGGGGGACACACTGCATGGAAAGCAGTGCACGACAAAGAGCATTCCACTCTTTCAACGTCGGCGACATTCCACACTTTCAAAGTTTTGTCAGCAGAGCCAGAGAGCAGCCATTTCGGGGGCTCATCACTATTTGTGCTGGGAGAGAAGTGCAAGGTGTTGACAGTTCTGAAATGCAGAAAGAGTGAAATCAATTTTTTTAAAATTTAAGAATTTCGATTACGAGACCAAAATTGTTACCCAGTATGGCCGACATATTCGAAGATCTGTTCAGTCGAATCGATGTTGTAAAGGAGTATGTTGTCTTTGGACGTTGACACAGCTAAGAGCTGTCTGTCATCAGTAACGGTGGCGCAGTTATAACAGCAATTGCTATTGGCATTGGCAAGGCAGTTGGTGACGTAGCCAAAGGAATCAGATTCTAACTCTTCATCGGAGGACCACGTCCAGTCAAACCGTAGAATTTCCGTATCCGAAACAGAGAGAATCGATGTATCTGCAATCGAATAAGTAGCGCGATGCGGAATGCCAAACTGATACTGAAAGTCTACAGGGAAACCTGGTACCTGACAAGAAAGAAATGAACAGAATTCTGGAGCTGGAATTCTGTGTGTGAAAGGCCGCCACGCAGGTATACAAAGACACATTTCCGTTCCATAGACGAATCATTGAATCCGTGCACCCAGTGGCAACAAAAAACCCGCAGTCGGAGAAAGCAACACGTGGTGACCGGTTCGGGATGATCCAATACGCCGAGCTCCATACACGCGGTACTTAACCATATCTACATACAAATGATGAAAACGAGAAACAATTGTACTTGACCGTACAAAATAGCGGAACTGAGGAGCGAATACTTACACGAGCTGTGTTATCTAACCCGCAAGAAACTACTAGAGCACCATTTTCAGAAAACCTCGCTCCCAAAACCTCGTTCGTGTGTCCTGTATAGGTCTTCAAACTGTTATCATTCACGAGCCGATCACCGACATCAAACATGTTGTGCCAACTGGAGAAAATACGAAATTAGGAACGAATTACTGGAAAAGAAGGTCAAAAATTATTGTTTCGATTACTTACCTATCCTGTCGCATCCGAGGCGACGGTGTTTTGTTGGGACGATGCTCAATTTCTGTAAGAGAATCCAAAAGTGCATTCAGGTTCTCATTGGAATCAATTGCGATTCCCAACAGCCACCAGTAAGAATTTTCTAGAGCTTATCACAGCATTTTATGGTGAAAAATGAATTAGCCAAGCACATTAATGAATGTTTCTGTAGAATGGCCGAAGCAAATATTAGCTATACGCGCAAGGTATTAAGAGTTAAAGCTAGCGTGCGAAAACGTAATACTATGAGTTAAAGAAAAGACATTTGAAGTGGACGGGCTACGACTTAGCATTCTCATTCGGGGATCCATTGTCTTTGAAACCCAGAAAAGTTCGGCGGAGGGGCAGATCAGAAGCAGCTCTTACCACCGGCAACCAATGTACGAGAACCCATGACTATTGTGCATGGAGGGTGAAAGGGTGGTGAAGATGGATGGTCAAGTGGGGTACCGTCCAGTTTGCTGATGACAGCCGAGAGATCCCAGACCTTCACCGATCCGTCAGCCGACGACGAGACGAAACGTTTGGCATCCCTGCTCAGTGACAGCTGGTGAATGCTGCCGTTATGTCCCACGAAACGGTGGAGTTCCTTTCCTGAATCAACGTCCCACATCTAGAACAGGAAATATATATATATATATATCACATAAATTGTGATATGTGTAACCCAAGCAGTCACAAGTCTGCAAAATAAGTAGAGAGGCTTACGCGAATCTGTCCATCGTCGACTGCGCTGAGCAAGCGTTGCCCATCCTGCGTGAAGCAGGCTGCGGTCACGTGGCCATAATTTAGAATGGTACTACGGAGAACTTGATCCATGCTTTCTTTTGTTTGACTGCCGACTGAGCGACTAAATGAAGGAAAGGAACAAAAAATATATAAGAGAGCCAGTACAAAATAACAACTATGAATTACCACTCCAAATAGAATCTATCCTTGGACATTTTTGCCATTTCTAGAGCATCGTTGTAGACGCAGCTGTTCTTTGGCTGCTGAAGAGCAAGTTGATTGATATCTAAATGATGACATTGAACCACAATGTGTCCACAGGTTCGAATAAAATGTGTATAGTCTTCGACTCTTTGACTATTTCTTCCACTCTGTTTAAAGCAAAATGAAGTTGTGTAAATTAAAACGTGGCAGAAAGGACAATCTCACTTACAGCCTCTGAAATGTAGTCTTTATATTTGCGGAAGTCGTTAAGTAGATCACTGGGTCCGGTAGCACGTAATTTGGCAGATATGAAGGGTAGGTTGAGGTAGATCTGAGGAAAAAGCTCTGTGTACTCAGCTTTGTACAAATGGTACCCCAAAAACCAGAGGATATAATTATCGTCTGGTAAGGCACCGAAATAATGGTTGCACTCGGCGAAATATGAATCAATAAGCTTGCGGTGGGCGTCACGCTGTTCTTCAGCGGTAAGATGTGATTTGAGGTAGTCCAACAGAAGATCATGAATGCCGTACAAAACAACGCAATTTGATGACTGTTCCTGGAAGTGTTGGGCTACCAGTGAATTTGCCACTAAAAGACTTATTCTTTCTTCCATTTCATAGCGGCTGCAATTCCAAAGAACTTGCAGCACCTGAAAACGGAAAAAAAAAATAAAATCATAAACAGCTGGTACGTTTTACAAGATTTAGTAATTTACCGGAGCTGGAATATTGACATCGTCTAAGAAAATAACAAAATCGTTCAACGAACGTCTGGTCTCTTGATCAAGATGATCAAAACTTATGGCAATGGCTTCATTAATGGTTTCGTAGTTGTAGGAACCATGCCGCTTCAATTGAGTATATCTCCTGTCGCGTAATTTTCCCAAGTAGTGATCCCATCTATGGGCATCGATACGCTGATATTCTCCGCGATCGGCTAACAGCGGAGCTAGAAGCGAAAGCACCATAGGAGAACCTGTGGCATCCAAAGAATCATGTGATGAGAAAGTCTTAACAAGATAGCGTTTACCAGTCAAGTTTTTAATTTATACTATCTAATACCTTTGCTTTCCAAATAAATATCGTTTGCCTGTTCCGGCAATTCCTGTGCCGAGATATTAAAGCAATTGGCCAAATAAGACATGGATTCCTCCTGAGTGAAGCCGTCTTGAACTTTTACCAGCAGCACACGTCCGTGAACAACGTCCGTCACGGAAGCATCTCGGGTGGTCATCACTGGAACGAAAAGAAAATAATTGATTTCCTGCTTAGCAAGTTGATAGATGTACTTTTCTTACATATCCGGCACCCGAAATCAAAGGCACGGACCACTTCACCTCTCCAAACATCGTCTAGGATTATCAGGCTATTTTTCCGACTAGGATCCGTCATAAGGCGACGAAGACGTTCAGTGGCTTGGTCAACGCTCAGTGGAGGTAGAACGGTATGATCCAGTCTCTCGCACAATGCCTACGCTCAATATTATGCGAAATCAACGAACGTAAAACTTTCAAAACGTGCCTGCCCCATAGTTTCAACATAAACTAAGATGTTATTGATTTGTACCTGCATTTTTGTAAGTAAAGTATCTGTGCCTGTTTGGCCAACTGTCAACCAGTAGACATTATTCCCAAAGGTGCTAACCATGAGGTCCGTGTCTCTCATTGATTCCGCAGCCAAAACCGATTTCCCAGCTCCTGCCATACCATGGATAACCACAAACTGACCTTGCGTCATTGCTTTAAGACATTCTCTGATCTGAGAGACCTGTCATTAATTAAAACACCTATCAACTGTTGAACACGTGATTTTGAGAAGGTCAAACATACTTTTGTGTGACGAGAAATGAGATGTGGTGGTGGAAATGGTATGCCACATTGAATCAGTGAATGTTGCAAACTGTCTGGAGCTGCAAATGGATCGCTGTTTAAATGGCTTGCTGCATCTGGACTGTCCCGATTGTTGCACTCACTTAACCTTTCAGCTATCCAATCATAGTCTTCTTCTAAAATTTTGACAAAAGTCGTAAAGGTCTCTTTTACACCAATTTCAGGAAGAAGGTCCAACAATCTGCGCACTTTGGCTGATTTGGTTTTCTGTGTGAAATAAGGTTGTGAAGTTAGAACATAATCACAGTTAGCGTAACCAATGTTACTTGAAATGCTACATACCTCACAATCTACATCTTGCACCTCTTGGACACTTAGAACTCCATAAGCCACAAGTTTTTCTTTAATGTAGTTAAATTCAACATTTTGAACAATGGCATCTCGGTTTCTAAGCAACGCAGCCTTTTCAACAGTGTTCATCGTCGGTGTTGACGTAATTTGACCAAGTTCAAATGTGCACAGCTTCAAAGGATATAGAGCATGTTTAGCTATTTCTCCCAAAATACGGCAAATAGTCGGGCGCAATCCTGCAAAGTTGCTTCAACTGTCAGGGATAACAAAGTCTAAAGTCATAGTAATAAGCTTACTGTAGTTGAGCTACTACAGGAGAATTATGCATCTAAACAAATGAAAAACGGCAACTGGCAAAACTTTCATGTTTCCCAGGTATAGCCCTAGCCGACTGATCTATATCTTTTGTACCAACAAGCCTAAGAAATACAGAAACTAATACAAATAAAAATGGTACAAAGCAAACTACGATGATCAGATTTTGCTGATTCGAAAGAGTATTCGGTTAAAGGAATGTTTTACCACTTAATCGCAATGAGCCATCGCGTTGATTTCCTTTGGCAATTTCCCCAACAAAACGAGAAAAAAAGGCAGATGTAAATGTTCTTTCTCGGATAAGTGTTGCTAGTGTCAACATTACTGGCTTTATCTTCACGTCATCTGGTTTTGGTCAGAGTTTTGGTCAACTAAACCTCACAAACACAAAGACTCTCATATAAGCAAGTACTACCAGTTAATAAAGTGGGCGATGTAAATGTTGCCAACTACGGATCGCAAATCTTTTATTGCGAGTGCACACAATACGTTTCCCTTAGTTCCCGCATGAAACATAAGGAAACAAAACACAACTTGTTAGAAACACGCCTCATAATTAATATTAGTATTTTGCTCGATGGGCGTTTTCGTGTGCAACAACCTTTTTCGGCACTTCCAATTCCGCTTACAATGGTTGATGGTTGTCGCTGCTGTGATCATAGATCAAAGAGGTAATTTTATTTATGTTGTTTATTCATTGAAGAACAAATGGCGACGTAACTTGTTTCACCGTAAAGTGTCATGTGACAGTCTGATCCATCTTCATCCAGCATATAGATCTTATTGTAGGAGATACAGACTCAATGTTGCTACGGAATAACCCCTCATATTCTCCCCACCCCCCGCTCGGTTATTGGGTAGATGGTACTTGAAGTATAATTAAATATTATTATTATTTTTTTACTGTAATCGAATGTTCGGGAAAATAAACGATAGCGTGATGTTGCGGCGTTGCTTCTCGACCGTATTACATACTTTCGAAGCTCTCCCTGGTAAAACTGTAATCTTCCTAGCCCATGCCGTCATATTCAATCGAGCGAAAAGTCGATGTAGGCTTATTTATCTAAGCATCGTGAATTTTTATATGTTTCCTGTATAGCTTATACAACCGAGCTATCCCAGTAGATATCTCTCGTGTCGAGCGTTTGGACACGTATCAGCCATATTTTCCTAAAAGATCTTTCATCTTTAGAATATGTATAGTATAGCTACAAAAAAATACGACATATAGACGATATATCTAGAATTTTTTGTTTCTCGAAAAACCCCGTGAACTTTACCATCTGCGGCACTGTGTTCAATTGATTCTTTTTCTTTTCCTTTCTGATGTTTGTTTATGTGTTTTTCTATAGTGGCACCGATGAAGTCCACAGGTACACATGTCCATTGCCTCTGTTCCATTGTTTGTTTTCTGCGCAAAAACCTTTTTATTGTCATTCACGAGTACAATAGAGAAAATATTCATATTCATTTAAAAAAAAACGGCACATGATTAGGTTAAAAGAAGGCTTCTTGTGCTCGTGCTGGAACAATTGTTTTGTCCTGCTGGCCTTTTTCGACAGACGAGAGCCTATGTGGGGGCGAAATGGACATTATGCGTGAACACCACGATTACATGAACAGGTAGATCTAGTGAACTGGCATCGCGATTCAAACAGGCATGATGGAGCAACATACGTCAAGAATCCAAAAAACGAAATTTCTTGGCAAATTATCCAATTCATATTCACGTGACTAATGAATTGTCTACAAACAGACGTGACATTTCATAAGAATAAAACAAAACCCGAAATGGACGTCGGTGGGGAGACGAGAAAAAACAAACAAAACATTTGATATGGTAATATGTACAATTTAAAAATGATGGGCTTCGAACAAACAATTGTAAGCCACTCTTTGGAGTTTAGAGTGGGAAAAGAAGAAATAGAGAGCGGAAACAAGACATTAAAATCTGAAACTCGGTCAATCAAAATTGAAAATCATTTTAGATTGAAAGTGCATTATCACGAATAAGCTGATCTGAAATCAAGACAGCCTTCTTGTGTTTTGAACGAACGTATCACGGACTGTGGCGCAGATGGGATCGTCTTCGTGACTGGTTGCGGACTCGACTAATGAGCTCATTTTTAAATCGCTGAGAAGCGGGTGGCCTTCGGTGGGGGCGTCACTAGGCATCGTGACTACAGGTGGCTGATGCTGTTCATTGACGACCCCAGGTTGCATTCGGCTGGTCTCGCTGGCTCTGCGCACTAACTGACTCGATTTCAGACACAACGGCGTACATCCGGCAGGCAAGTTAGCAACTCCACCGTTAGTTGATTTTGGCTAAACGGAAAACATGCATCCGAAAATAGATTAGAGACAGTTTGTGAGCTTTGAAATCGATTGAGAATCAATTCACCATATAGCCAAAATGAGAAAAATGGGCAAAAGTTTTATCATTCGAACTGAGCACGATTCAGAAAACGTCAACGTCTATACGACCGCGTTCTGTTCAATGAATTAACGAAGTCAATAATGAACGGGTTAACACAATGAAGGCTAGAATTAAACTAATTGTTGCAACGGGATGAAAATCGATGAAATTATACGACGGAGCCGTTTGATCTGAAAGGCCTTGCCTTATGGCGTTTTTTTATGTATGACGTCATCGGAACAATCCGTCTGCAAGCATTTTATTTTCCGTATTTATATTTTCAATACGATCGTGATGGCGCAAGTCGTTTGATGTTCAAGCTCATCTGGCAGCAAACGACAAAAGGCACAAATGAACGGTTCGATCGTTTATCGTTCACCGCTTTCGGTGCAAATTGGACTTGACGGATTAAGTACAAGCACAACTTCAAACTCTCTTATGCTGCATCGATCATCGGGTGATTCATGCGTGACCATCTAGGGTTGGTGATGTGACATTTCCGACACAAATGGGCGTTCACGGTTCCGTGGGGTGATTGAACGCGCAATGTATAATTCTGCAATTTAAGCTGTAACGACAGTTAGTACCGATTTACGATTCCGTTCCAAGCAAATCTCCTCCTCTTCAGAAAAAAATCTAAAGTTATTTGGTATCACCCTTTTAAAACAATATTTTATTCAGAGAAACACGAAGGCGTTTGTTGGCATGGCGGTGGAGACCATCTACGTGACTCCAGAGACTCATCAAGGATTCAACGATGGCGAACGATGCAAAACGAATATAGGGAAACAAAGAAAGCAAAGTCTTAAAACGCAACTGTATTACAGAATGGCTGAAAAAGACAAGAAATCAAAAATCTTGCGTGCTGCCTAATATATACACCAACAATAGATTTCGATGTCGTGTAGATGCAAAGGTCAATTCAAAGGCAATTGAAAGCGGATTGTAAGGGAATGAGGACGTTTAATGGGCAAGCATACCACATTAAGGACACATAAGTTGACCAATCCCGATGGCGGGGTAATAAGAAAACCCAACCACAAATGAGCCTAATTTTCTGGACGGTCTACATTTATGGCCGGAGTCGCTGGCTTAACTTAAGGGCAAAAGTTATACTACATATTCTACAGTACATCTGATAGGAACAAACAAAAAATGACCTTCTCTCTCTCTTTCTTCTATAATCTCGTTGTGCGTCGTCAGTATCTACTATAGACCTACTACTATACACGTGATTGGCGTAGAAGACAAGAGTCGTAGACGCAGTTGCTGCATCAATCTGGTTTCGTATCAAGCAACGCATCATTAGGGTACATATACAGGACTGCTGTCTCACTATACAACCGCCATGTTTATATTCTTTGTGCATCCTGGTTATGCGCTATGAATAACTTACGAGCCCAATGGAAGAATGCGCGGCAAGCAACTAGCATGATTGTCATCTGATATACTATAACATTTCGATATCATTTCCTTAACGAGAAGACGCTAGTTGCGTATAGGCTATATATCTATTCCGGTCTATTACAGCACCACTATACATCGATGATTATATATACCATTGCGATGTGTCCAGCCATTTTTACTTGACTTCGTTCAAGCACGCAAGAATAAAAGATAACGTAATCTAATCTGAAGATTAATGATGGGTGCGGACAACAATTAGTGAGCTAACATTTTGGACACTACCCAAGACGCTAATGGACGAAACGCTTAATAGGCTCTATGGTCACTCTTTGCAAGGCCATTTTACTTAGAAGAAGTTACATCACAAATAGAAAACGGTATCGATTCCACCCAAAATACTGATCGCTTCACATTATCGGTGTGGAGGGCAACTTTATAGTGTTTTCTGTATGCATACAGTTTGAGGAAGTATCATCAAATTTCGGCATGTCAAAATCACTTGTGATATGCACAATCAGTTGCTTCCTTGCGGCAAATGAAGGCTCTGCCTGCCTGCCTCTTTGAATTATTATGAGCTCTGTAAACTGCCTGTGATGCCTCTGATAACTGAATGGTCTATACATTGTCAAAAGTTTTGCCTCTACACAAACAGACATCTAATTAGTGCACTGTATTACCTTGACGTGGGCTAAACGAACTCGCCACTCGGCAGGTTTGGCAGTGCCAATTACACGATGGTGTAATCCGACGTCGGACGAAGACGGCGGATGTTGCTTGCCGACAGCAGGGGCTGGATTAGATGGCGTAGTAACAGGAATGCTACTCACGACAGCATCGTCCTGTACGACGAAGCCGATCCGGAGAGGCGCGTTTCCCAGTGAGGGCACCATTTTCTTGCTGCCGTCCAGCTCAATGTCAACATTGGTGGTCTTCTCTTCAGCAAGAAGTGTCTCTTTGACAGCCCCGTTTAGCGGCGATGGGCTCGCACGTCTCTGCGACCGACGTTCGGCGGTACTCAGCCAAATGCCGCTCGTGTTCAGGCTGCCGCCGTTCCGCGAATTGGCCGAATATCTGCACGATTAAAAGGTCATTACGATTAACTAGGATTACGTAACTCATTCAACGTTGGTAGGTTTTTAAAAAGATTTGAAACGATACCGCGATCTGTCCGAAGCTTGTCGATGGTGATTGTAAAGGTAGTGATGTCGGCTGGATGCAGGTGCCAGGCCGCACAGAGTTTCGCGGAACGCCTCGCGATAGCGAACCGACATGACATTGTACAATATCGGATTGATGGTCGAAGAGAAGAAATAAAAACACCCTGCCATTTTCAAAAGGAACTTGTCAGTGCGGTAGGCTGGCATTCATATTGTAATTGTAAACATCAGTTGTCTATATACCTGTTATGAAAAACATTTTCTCGTTTATCTCGCGGTAGTTGGGCGAATCCTTGGCGTAAACATAGAGGAGCCTCTGGGCGTGGAACGGAGCCCAACAGACGAAAAAGGCAATCACAACGGCAACTGCGCAAACGAAAACAACAACATATTAAAGTCAGGTGCTATACATTTCAAGTTGTTTATATACGCTGTGCTCTTGTATGGCTGTATAATCTTTAGAGTCTAAAGAAATGAGCACAGCCTCACAAAAAAAACACATTAAAACATTTGGTCAGTCTTTACAGCCGAGTTTGTTGAGCGCATATAACATCCCCCATATATACTTAAACAGTAGGTACTGAAGTTGGAATGTGTGGGTGTGCGCAGTTGTTATATATTTGATAGAAGACTGGGAATGCTTGCGGAATGAAGCATTTTTCGTCAGCCGCACTGGCCAATAGTTCTCTGTCCATATTAATAAAGTATTACGCAGTCTTCAACTTTGATTTAGAAAAAGAAAAAAGACTTTTGATCATCCTTGTCTTTTTTTTTTTCTCTTTCCGTACACTTTGAGCCGATTTGATGTATGAGCTTATCTTTTGCCATTTCCATTTTTTGCGGCTTTTCCTTCCGACAAGGTTTCATTTTAAAATCCCAAAATCTTGTATTAATCAATCGTTTCCGACGTATAGAGCCGTGCTGTGGGAGAACCTTTTTGAATCGAAGCTCTCGCTGATGGCACTAGCCAAAATGCTTTTGCTATTCAATCAAAAGATGTAAACAGTTGAACGAAATGGGGCGGCTGCGGGGGGTCGTGAAGGCAAATCGTCAGTCGTTCAGACCGATATAGGCCTATGCTGTATATACATGAAGCGAAATTGATTAGTTGGCGCGGCGCATCTAAACCGGAACATGCAATTCCACTTGATTTGGACGACGTTGTTGCGTGTTCTTCTTCTGCGCAATCACTGAGTGGCCCAACGGCGAACAAGCTCTCAGCAAAACTACATCAAATGGTTTTTAAAAAATCAGTCAGCGCCATCATCCGTGTGATGGCCACAAATGCCTCGTTCCAGCAGTAATAGAATGATATATAATCTGAATAACGCTTAAGTTGAATAAGAGGCAGACTGTACTATACTTTATATAAACACGGTCACTGCTGCAAGAAAAAGGATTGTGCGTGTTGGGAATGACAGTGACAGGGCGTTGCCAGGCTTTCTTCGAGAGCTATATAGTGAGAATTCAGAAACGACAAGCAGCACTTTCACGAAAGTGACCACACACTGTTGGCACTATATATGGCCTTTTCCATTACGTAACGGATGTGTGGGGCTTCTGCTTTTCTTTTCGGCTGCTGTATAGATTGAAGTGAGAGAAGCTGTCGAATGGAACTCGCCAAGCTGACAGCAAATAGACGCCTCCGCCAGCATCGCGTCGCTTTTTGTTTTGTTTAACTGATTGTTTCTATCTGGACATGTATAGCCTATATACATAACTTCTTTATAGTTACTACTTTACACTTCTTTATGATCTAATTTTCCATCATTCCTTCCTTGTTTTCGCATCCAATATAAAGAAAGCCACAACTGTGTGGCCTATATCGAAATACTCTACACATTAACACGCGACTGCCATTCAAAGTTGATTCGTTTAACAGAGGATGAAGGGAAGCGGTAATCGGGATTGACCTTGTCATTCATTGGAGACACGATTGCACGACAAATAACTCTCAAAACTCTCATCTCTGTGTCAATAGTTTGAGCACACAGAAACTATACAGCACACACACACACACGCATATAACGTATGTATACGTCCCGGATCGGGTTGATGAGTGTATTTGCTCTGTGCGGAGAGTGCCATCGATCGAGTCGAGAGACTTAACGACTTGCGGGATACGACGGCCAACGAGTCGTTCGGTGATACACCAAAAATGTAAAGAACGCAATCTTCTTCTTCATTCT
This sequence comes from Daphnia magna, assembly GCF_020631705.1. NCBI lineage: Eukaryota > Metazoa > Arthropoda > Branchiopoda > Diplostraca > Daphniidae > Daphnia > Daphnia magna. Next base: position 569,863 of record NC_059187.1, read on the forward strand.
TTTTTTCAGCCCTTTCTTTCCTCCTCTCTTCTAAATCACAAATCATCACTCAGCTGAAGAGAAACAGATTGCTTCTATTTTTTTGTTTGTTTTCTTTTTCATGTTTGCCATGTATCTAACGTCGTCCGGAAATGCAGGACGGTCCCCCCCAGCGGTCCGGCAAACGCGTAAACAACTCAGAACAATCGATTGTCGACATTTTTTCTTTGGAAAAAAAAAGAAAAAAGAACGAGTCAGAGGATGGTGAGAGTGTCGAGTCCAACGATCCAGGACCTCAGGCTCTCTTTCTGCAAAATATATCCATTAACAGCAAATATAGCCTTACGTTGAATTCTGCTGTGATGCAGCACTTATTTTCGAAACGGAAGCAGTTGGAACAAAACTTTCTTCTATATTTGTACAGCTGTTACTTTGCCCTCGTTATGCACATGCACACCCACACACGGATTCAATGTTTTTCTGGTTTTTACAAATTTATATTTGCTCGTCAGCTGAACGATAACGGATGTTCTATTCCCCTAAGCATTTTTGCGCACATTTATCAGGTTATTTTAGTATATAAACAAGAAGCAAAACAGTGTAGTCTACGTGATGCGCTTGAATTTGTTCCTCGTTGTCGTTAGATGCAAATGTGACGTCAATGTCTTCTGCGCGTCAGTTGTAAATAACGAATCCGCAAAGTCTGTGCGGACCAGTTGGCGTCTGTTGGCAATGAGCAATCAACCGTCACTTGATTTCGGGGGTGATGGCGATCACGGCAGAATGAATCTCCGACCTTAAAATCTATTGATTTGTACTACATTCAGCACAACAAAGATGGTGACCGATTTGAGACACGAACTATAAACGCGTTCGTGCTCGACTTGACACCCACTTTTACGCACAATCGGTTACAGCAACGCTTTATTCGCCCAGACAACTCGTGATTTGATTATCGGGCGTGACTCGATATCCCCTTATTCAGTCGGTAAATGTGCTGACGTAAGGCTTCCCTTTGGACTCATCGTCGGCCCAGAAAGTATTAAAAGAGGGTACAAACCTATAGAGAACATGTAGAAAGAGACGTATATATAAATAATGTAATCCCTCAAAGAAAATGCTGCGTCGAGCGATAGACGCGTGCCCACTGGTGGACATCCTGGTTGATTGTCGGTCACAGCCGACAGGATGCGGCGTACTTAGGCCTACACATCACCCATAATAAATATAGAAGGCAGTCTATATACGAATAATCGATTGATCTGCCCTGGAAAAATGAATTGGCCGCTCAATATATATCGCGATAGAGGCCAACCTCATGCTTTCTTCAATATAATATTCTTCTTGAAAGAGTTAACCGAGGCCAATAAACCCCACGTTTTCACACCTGAAATCTGACAGAAATTTAATTGCGATTGAGTGGTATGCAAATGCGCCCGTTGGACACGACTTGGCAGGGTATCACAACATCAATGAAACGAAGCCATCGTCGATAATGAGCCGTTCATTTGCAATGGAGAGGGATGATTAGCAGCAAACTTTGATTGCCATTTGATTGAAAGAAGGCACAGCAATAACGAATATTAGACGGAACTTACCGAGCATACGTAAAATGGTCCTCCTCGACGACGACTGCCTCGACTCGTTGGAGTGATGGACAACACCTTGGACGTTGCGACCGCGTCCCAGCGACGTCCGTCTGATTCGGATTCCGATGCGCAGATAAAGTAGGCAGAGAATGCCCATGGGCACGATGAAGAAGATGAAAGTGGCCACTTCGACCAGCGGCCACTGTGTCGGCGGATTCTCGTCTTGCAGCGAACAGAAAGCCGATTCAGGTATCGACTGGCCGGACAAATTGAGCCCGGCCTCCAGCGGATAAGGCACGTACGAAATGCCCGTGTAAATGGCGAACGGTAGGGCCGAGATGAGCGCCACCAGCCAAATGAGAGCCACAATCCGAGCCGCCCGTCCCAGCCCGGCCATCGTGTAAGCGTGCAGGGGATGACAGATGGCGAGATAACGTTCCAGCGAGAAAGCCACGATCGTCAGCACCGAAGCGTAATTGGTCCTATACAATTGACACAGTCCCACATTTATCATAAGCCGTATACAACCATCAGAATATAAGCAACTTGAATCGTCATTTGGCATGTCTATATATACTTAAAGGCTATGCCATCAATGTCAACGCGGCTGGAGCTTATATGTATTAGTGTGTATAGTCCTATACTCGATATGTTGGAGTTTTAACAAGCACATAAATACTTATAGTTCAGCCATGTGAAAAGGGACCAATTTTTTTTTGTAATAATAATTACGTGGAAATATCGAATATTTCAATCCTTGCTGTGCTGCACATTTTCCTTTTCTTCTTCTTCTTTTTCTTTTTTGAATAACACTCTAAAGAAAAAGCAAACTCTGGGGAATTTGGTGCTCGCGTCGCGCCCTCCTATAGCTTATATATACGTTCACAATTGTGATGCCAAAAGGCTTTGATCACAGTTGGGTTGGCAAATTTTTTTAGATTAAAAAATCTTAAAGGAGAAGTATGAAAAAAAATAAAAGGGAACTCGAGCGTTATAGACGAATGAATAAGAAGAAAGAAAGACATCAAAAAGTATGTATAGGAAATGAACTTCGTTTGACTGATGAGCAATAACGTGATGGTCTCATCGCTTATAGTCAGACAAATGTACAACGTCACCTTCCTTTTGGCCCATCTATTTATATAGAAACGTTTTTTTTTTGTTTGTGTAATCGCGAAAACTCGTCACATTTTCGGATGACTCGAGAATGCGAAAGTGACTCCACAACTTTGCATATAAACACACAAAATCGAGAGCGCGCCGTTTATGGCATTGGAAGATGCTCGACGAACCGTGGGGGATACACACACACGGATGTGGCATGCATCCAATTCAGGAAAAAGAGTTTCCCTTTCTCTTCACACATATACATATACGCACATTATAAAATGCATTTTCCTATTGAATAGGAAACAGCGAAATAACTGGGGTATAATACACAACGCTCACAGCAATGGGGAATGTATACAGCTCGACTTGATTTAGGACAGCAGTTCGTATATCTATATGTAGACGGGAAGAGGAAATGGCCTCTCACCCTTCACAGTTTTCAAGAGGGAAGTTTTGTAATGCCGAAACTGATGCCTATTATATTCGTTGCGGACGTGTTGATGGCGCCCGCGTCTTCAAACACGCCAGCCACAAAGTGTTGGATGGCCCTATAATAGCTGATATAGCAAGCGTTGATTTTTGGGGGGGAATTTTGGTTGGGATGATATCAACATTTGTCCAAAGTTTAATGAATGTTTGTTTTTCTTTCCTGTCCGAGACAGTTGTGCGCATTCAATGATGCGTTTGCAATGGTCGCTGACGGCTGCTGAAAATGGCCTACGTGATTGGCGTCATTGCATCGTTATTAAATGCCTAAAACGACTAAGGGCTTATATACTATACTATTTATTAATAGCATACCGCTAATTCGCCCTGATGTTGAATGTAAACGAAAATCATCTATTATTGAGAAAGGACAATTTAGCAAAGTGCTGTGAAGTCTATATAGTCGTCAATGGCGGCAGTTGGAATGACGAGCTTCCGGCCAAGTGACGTGTACATATTACGAAGAAAGCGATATTCGTTCTCAGTGCTATGTATACTGAAATATTTAAAGATTGTACAGCCGGAAGAGATGATGGCGCATAGAGGTTGGAGAATTAGAAAAAAAAAGAATTCGATGCCAAGATTAAAGCCGCAACATCGGAAATCGATTGGCAAATGCATCAGCCCCATGAAAAATATGGCTGTTTTATACGCTGTTAGATATATATGCATATGTGTGTGTATACGCTCTCTGATCCAATAGCTGCCGTAACGCAAGGCGTTGGTCTCAATGATGCATACGCATTACGCAATAAATGCATAATAAATCGATGTATATCTTTATGCCTTTTCCTTTGCGTATATCAGACAGGGCCAAGGGCACGTCTTCGTATATGTGCGTTGTGATGCCGCCTCTTTTTTAAAGGCTGGATGTTTGGTATATAGTATAATACAGTCATAAAAAGAAAAATGATTTTGTCATTTCTGCTGTAGGGGTAACCCTTTTTCCTTGTTGTTCCCGACGATTGTAATGAGATCGTTAGCATACGATGACAGAGGAGCCTGATGTTGACACATCTGGCTCGTCAACGTGCTAAAAACAATCTTGGATCGATACGTCGTATTTCCTTTTCTTTTGTAAAAATAAAAGTTAATTAAGAAAAAATGAGCTTTATCGTGCTTTTCAATCGTAAACCTCACTATCTATATCATTTATAGTTTATATTATCCCGTTTATAGGGCCGAGTCGTAATCAAAGACTCTTTCAAATGCAAAGGCGTTTCCCTTTTCGCCCATCACGTATTATAGGATTATATATGAAATGCTCAAATATTACCTTTGGATTACGTTCCTCCTCGCTATACGATATATAAGAATTCATTCATTTTTTTTTTTTTATATAAATATAGCGCCTTTTGATTTAGCAGACACGTCTATATATATACAGACGTGAAATCAAAGTCTTTTTTCCACAGGGATTCAAAATCCCCTAGAAATGCAGCGATAAACGGCACGTGGAATGACATATGAACTGACGCTCTTCATATATAACCTTTTAAAAACAATTCAGCCTTCACTTAAAAATATATAATCAACGGTTATAGTGCGTCACCTAATGCTTTAAGCTTTAAGACTATTCCCGCGACACTAACACGCACGTACGCAGACAGGATGAATAATAAAATCAATTAAATAGTCAAATGGCTTATTTACATTTCAGCGATGAGAGCTCTCAGCTTGCAAACGATTTCCCCCAACGGCCATGGATATTGCTGCCAGTAGACGCTCAAATCGTTTGGCAAACCTGTTGCAATAAAACGATTCTTTTTTCAAATCAAACAGACAAAAAAACAAAAAAAAACGGCCAATGGATTCAACAAATATTTACCGAATAAAAGGACGGTCAAATCAGAGACGGCCAGCGAGAACAGATAGCAGTTTGTGGCCGTGTGCATGGACGGGTTGCGCACGATGACAACGCACACGGCGATGTTGCCCACAACGCCCGAAACGAATATCAAAATGTAGACGATGGTGATGGGGATGACGACGTCCATGGGCAGGTGTTTTGGACCCCAGTGAGTCGTTAGATAATTATCCACGTTCCACTCGGTGTAGGTGGCATTGCTCGAGTAGGAGGCATTGGCATCCAACAGCATCAGGTCCGACAGCCAATCAGTCGTGTTCTCCGTCTCCGAAGTCATGGTGTCAGAAACGAGCAGCAGCGGCAAAGTCGGGTGATTATGTGTAGTCACAACATGGCCATCGGCCAATTGAGCCCTCAAACGAAACTGTGCGTACACGACGACCTGTCGAAACGAGGGGAAAACATGTGATATTTATTTGTGCCACGACAAGTGTATAACATGTAGATGCCTTGACGCAAATGATGCAATTAAATCCAGCCTAACGTATATACATAGCCAGAGAAGTTTGATTGCAAATGTCAATGCAAAGATTTCAAGTCAATGTGATCACCACCTAAAAATCCTGATGCAGAACATGTACGTAACAGCGCAATTAGCGTATGATATATTCATGCTGTTCGCTTTTCGCAAAATGCTAGATAGCAAAACAGGCGATAGTGTGCAAATCAAACGACTATGTATACGTACATATACCAAGATATAAAGTAAATAGATATAATAGCGGCTCACGTAGGAAGCATCACGCAATCAATGTGTCTAAATTATTCAGCGTTTTCGCTCACGGCATTCGTCCCCAAAAGAAGTGCGCGTGACGAAAACCCGACAGCCTCTTATACAAGGCAATTAATAGGGAATTCGATCTACACGCACATGATGGCATTTCATCCATCCCATTTTTTGTTTGTTTCTTTAAACGCCTTCTATAAATTCAGGATTCACATCCAGAAGGAAAGGCTCATCTTTTTGGTCGTTTACGGACGTTATAAACCCCGGATTGGATCAATCTGTCAGACTGGGTTCACTTGATCTTTCATAAATAGGATAAATGTATATAAATGCAATCATATGATTTTGTTGCATCCGTGCGTCAAGCAAAGGCAGCTTTTATCGCATTAGCGTTCGCCCCGAGTAAGTGAAACACCATTTCCTTATTGTTGACAATAGAGATAAGAAAAAAAACATGGAAATACGCTGTTGAAAAAGCAAATTCACACTCGCTGATGACCTTATAGCGCTTTTGATTGTGTTGCGTCAGTGTTTGATACACGTCAAATGCTGTGCTTCTTCTTCCTGTTTCGTATATATAACACGTGTTGGCTCGCTACTATTCTGGCCCTTGTATAAACAAATGCAGGTAGGGCGCAAATATAACGGGGGGATGACAATCCATCATGTTCCTTATTTCTCTCGAGGGTCACATTCGTAGCGAAAAGATGATTGCCAAAGAAGTTGATGGCTTAAAAACTATAAAGGCAGAAAGAGCAGATTGTTCTGCCTTCGCTTGTTCAACTGGTCGATTGTTGCTGGGCTCTTGCAGTTGGTTGAACTCGCGGCTGATCAACTTTGACGTTACATAACTTTGAAGAAAACATCAGATGTCGAAAACAACGCGGTATAAGACGATCCATTGCCTTTCTTTGGTTAGTCAGATCGTTAAATTTGATGATGTTTAGTTAGCGGAGTATTGCTGGTGTTATTAAGCACTTGGTGTGAGCTCGATTACAGTTAGGCATCATTCCAAACAGTTGGGACATGATGAAACGTTAATTTTTAAAAATCATAATTCTTTGAATGGCTAATTTGTTAGTTGACTTTGACCCTTTTAAAAAAATGACTAAGAGACAACCATCAAAGCCAAGAGGATCCCCACGGATATTAGAATCTCATTCCATATCTTTAGCGTTATATATATAAGGATGTTTATAGTGTGTCGCATCAAATCTGGTTAAGAATTATAGCTGTATAATTCTCTATCCCGTAATGTATAACGTTCTTATACAAACTATAAGATCCCCGTCGCTATGGCAACCCGTATATACGCTACAATTTTCGATCCTAGCCGACACACCACCCCTTTTTTTCCCCTATGTAGATGACAAGTTGAAAACCAATAAAACCACAGTCGTTTTTATGGTCTGATTTTTCCAAAAAATGCCTGACTATCGTAGCCTACATGTTCGTTGATTCAAATTTCGCGCGTTGAGCTCGTACAGCGATCTGTGAGCATGTCCCTCGCGTGAAAGAAACATTGTGCGAAATGTCTATAGAAATCGGGACTTGCTACTAAAAGATTTTATTGTTTAATGAATCCCCCCGGAAGCTCGAATAGTTACGTATATACCCGCCAGGGTTTCATCATAGATACTTTGCCTAATATCCGTATATAAATGTACAAATAAGTCCGACCGGCCGGCACGTGTCAGCCGAGAAGACGTACATGAAAACTCGACATATACAAGATTTACAAGGAAAAATAAATGCAATTTAAAAAAGAAAAAAGTTATGGATAGTAAAAAAATATTAATCGGTTACTAAGAGACGACGACTGAACCATGTGCTTCATTATAGCTGAACCGTATAGCCGATGGTACAAAACTTATGAATGTAGTTTATATATACACTACGATAATAGATATTAGCTTATATGTGTATACGTATATATAATACACTTGATTAAAAACGAACTAACTATAAACTTTATATAACCGAACAGAAATGAGACACTAAACGAGATGATTGCAGATCCCACTCGAGTGCTGAAGTAAAAGTAATCATTTATCATCTACATAGTCTACACTTTGAGACTATCTAGGAAATGCAATCCGTTATGGCATCAAGCGAAAAGTGTGGATGGACGTGTAATGACGTCAAACAGCTGATCTATAAAAAGAGGGGACCGATATACGAGACTATATGGACAATCTTTTCAACGAGCGACTCTAGTTACGTGTAAACAAAGATATAGGCCCTTGTAAACACACGCAGAGCAGTACACAAAATAAGGGCAACAGCAAAACTATATACACAGTCGCTTCATACCAAACTGACTTTGCAGATTGGAAAGAGGAAAAAATAAAAAAGAGACGAGTTTCACAATAAAGGTCTTAGTGCCACCACTGAATTTGAATTCCACGTTGAACTATTGCCAGTTGCTCATTTCTTTTATACGATCAGACGTGTGAGATTGAACAGCTGTTTCACAATCCTTCTTCAGCTCAAATGAAGCACGTCTAAAAGAGATGGAAGAGATTGGTCGATGGCCAGCCTCTTTTTTGTATACATCCACGCCGGCCATCAGTGGACATGTCAGAAGATGGATCCGGGCCTGTATATATGTTTAGCGTGATTATCCGGGCTATTCCGTTTGACGTCGACCATCATCGCTGTGCTTTCGTATCAAACTCGGGAAATAATAAAAGACTGTGTGTTTCAAAAAACGGAAGTGCGCATGTCCGATAATCCTCTCATCTATTATTGTTTCGAATCATATATTAGCTGTTTCAGTTTTTCAATTGAAAATCCAGTTTTGATATAGACCTGCAACCATATCATCCACGACAGATGCACGTCCCATGAATTTGTAACGAATGAATCATTCGTAATAAACGGGGTCGTGATGACAACTCGATCGCCGCTCCTCACGCAAAACGCTCTACATGTCTATATAATAGACAGCAGTCGTTCGTTTTTCGTTCTCCATTATTGAGGCTCTTTCAATTTCGTTGGCGTTTGTCACTCTGATCGTCTGTGCTGATAAGAAAACTCGACAACAGACTTGTATATGGCAACAGGAAATTCAAAATATTGGTGCTGGTCTGCTGCTATATAGAAGCCGAATGAATGTTTTGGGATTAGTCAGCCAACAGACAGGTATGGCACGACCAGACTTTTCATTTTTTTAAATACTACCAACACATTGGTGCCACGCAGCTGCTGAGGTGACGACAGTGTGTTACTAACCGGCCCGACAGAGCATATACTAATTTCATTCCTATTTTGTTTTGCATATATAAATATGGCCAGCAGAAATCTTTGATACGTTGAATCATCCTTTGACTATTTCTTAAGTATATTATGTTTTTTTGTTTATTTTTATTGTTATTTTGGCTGGGGGGGTTAGTTCATGATGGACATGCAGGGGACAGTTTACATAATTCAAGACGTTTCTTTTTATAATTTTTTTATTGGGGTATAGGACGAGACTATAAGGTTATTCTTATATGCTGCAGACAGATGTGTGACATCAAGGACTAAAAAAGAAAAATTCTGGGACGCAAGCGATGTGACTGATGGATTAAACATTCCCAATTTTTGAGTCAGCGTGCTGGCCTTTTGCGTGAGGGCTGCATGAACGATGGCGAGGTTTCAGGCGACGTTGATCGAGCAGGTGAGCATAACTGGCCCCATATTTTTGGCCAAATGAGAAATGGAGGCAGCGAAAAGGAAAATGAAACGACGACGATGTTTGCGGGTGAGCGAATTTCCTTAAATAAAACGACAAACCTAAGAACAACCAAAGAGGCTTGTCGACTACATCGTATAGCGACTCTTGTTGTTAACCATCGCAGGCCTTCGAAAAGAACGCCATGCATATAGACTATTATATCTTTGAAGTATAGAACAGATGCAGCTGTTCCCTATGTGAGCCTCACCTTATAATCTATATCGAAAGCTATTATTATTACGACTTTAATCGCGTTGCCAGCATTTTGGCTATATACGAAACTCATCTTAGTTCCATTTGATTTATCCGCAGCAAATGACCCGCTTTCTGCTGCCGGTTATTTTAAAACTGTTATAATAGCGTCCTCGTCTGTTGGACCAGACAGTGGACAAAAGGAAACCTTAAAAATAAAACAAAACAAAACAAAAAAAAAAACAATTGAACGAATGACGGCTAAATAGTTGCCGACAGATGTTTTCCATTTACTTCTCCACCAGCCGTTTCCATCGCAACGCTTGTCGACGACAAACATCAAATTGCGTTGGGGCATCGCATTTCAAGTCTGACCCGGGGACACTTAAACGTGGCAGCACAGCAACAAGTCTGACACAGAAACTAAGAATATAACATTGAGTTTGGGTATCTGCTGCTATGCTCTCCCCGCTTCTGGATATACTGCAAAGCCCAGCATATATAGTCATCTTAGACAGATAGCCCCTTCTCGCTTTGTTTATGTGTTTCTCTCTGTATATATACGCTTTCGACGTCAACACAAAGTTATAAGTGATGAGACGATTGGAGCAGATATACACACCGACAGGAAAGCAACGCTAAAAAAAAACATTTGACAAGCGAAAAGAGAGAGTCCAAACAGTTAAAAATGATTGTAAGGGATAGAATCTGATTCCGTCCATATTCAACCGCCGTCATATAATCAAGATTCAGAGTGCTGATTGTATAGATAAGGCAGCACATATTATTCTTGTCGTTGATCTTTAAAACATAAATAAATAAAATGATGAGGAAAAGAAAGGAATGTTTGTCATCTAAAGCCTCGCATAGTTTTTCAATGTCTCGCCTCCGTGAATTTAATGAATTTCTGGCAACTGCTGGTCGCCATCACGGCCCGCAAGGAGATTATGCTGTGTATTATATATATATGGCCCTGTTGAGTGACGTTCACCTATATTCAAATCTTTTCTTTTTGTTTTGTTTTGTTATTATTGCCATGTATATTAGAGCTATTATATTGTACACAAAAGCGTATAATATATACGTGTTACATTGGCCATGTAAAACAACATTGTCCGGCTTTTCTGTTCTGTTTTATCCTGATCTCATTCAAAACGAGTTGAAAGAATTCATTCGACATTGGGGTATTTAATTCGCTTAGTTTTTCGTTTTCTTTTTAGATATTGAAATGGACTCGGTCGAGACGATCAAACTTGTTCGCTTTCTTTGCCGAACGAGCCTAGGTTTTGAAATGATTTGACGGGTCAATAAACTGTGGCAGTTCGTTGCTGCACCCACACACAAACGGAACTCAAATAAAATCCTCTGATTTAAAAGTTAGACCGTCTGAAAAAAAACTCGAGATTTGCGACTCACGAATATTTCCCGCGAATCAATTCCCCTATAACCCCAGCACAAAAGACATCGATAATCCACACACACACAAAATGCTGGTCTCCTTTAAACATCGTAGGCTACTCATTTTTTGATTCTAATTCTTTCCATTGAAATGCAAATATATTACAGTACATCCTCAACATGTCGCAATAACCAAACTCCAGCCTTTTCAGCCTCCCTCCCCAATATGCATGTATGCATTTCATCTTTGCATGTATAATTATGCGGCTATCTAAACACAAAAAAGCTTCTATGAATAATTCATTGTGCCACCACCCCTTCGGCTACAACTTGGCAGCATAATGTAAAGAAGCGTGAGTGAACTATCTATGTATTGTATAGCTATATGTGCCTTGTCGTCATGGTACAAATGGAACACACACACACACACACTGTGTCTATAAGTTTGTTAAGGGAATCATATCGGTCTCTTGTTACCACAACACGCGGAGGGCCTCGTAGGACATTGAGACTCCGCTACCACGGATGTCATTGTCAATTTAAAACAAAAATATATTCTCCGTAAACTCTTATATTATATATGCTGGAAGGCAACACAACACAAGTAAAATGCAATAGGCGGAAAAATGGGGTAGGGGGGAACAAAGTAATAATAATAATCCAATAACAATGTCTTCATTACACGCGTCTATATACATGGGACTGTGTGTGTGCGCCCTTTTTATACGCTGTATAATATATATAAGAATTGTGTTAAACTTACTCCACTTCCGGTGGATTGGAAATACGTTGTTTTTTTAGAAACCCTCATCCCCTCCTCTGTTTGTTGTTATTATTATTATACATTCTTAATGTTCTTCTTAAAAATTGAATAGTCGCAAAATTGATTCAACGTGTTAAAGTAATAGTTTCAGGCCAAATATTTTCAATTGTCTTTTTTATTTTCTTTGTTTCATGGATAGCGCGAAATCATTCTTTTTTGAACACTCTTACGGTTTGTTATGTCGGACACTACAAAAAAAACCTGCTATAAACAACCCGAAAATGTGTGTATAGACGGATGAAGTTCACGAGCTGCACGTTGGGTCGTGAAACTAGCGTGAAAATTCAGTTTTTTCATCGCTTTTTCAAAGCACAGAAGGTAAAAAAGCTTCACTCACGCCATAATCAAATGTTGATTAAGTCCTTCTTCTTTTTCTTTTTGCATACCATCATAATTTCATCATCCAGATCGTTATAGTTATACTTGAAAGCATTCCTTTAATCAGATACGCGACAAGGCCTCCCCCCCCCCAATATTTAACACACACACACACACACACACACAAAAGAAAACTACTTGGCAAACAAATGAGGGAGAAACGGGCGTTTCTTCACGATTCAACGGTGGCTGTCGGTTCCTCTAATTGAATTCTCTACCAGCTAATGAGCTTCTACAGCATATTAGGCATGGCGTCTTTATTATCAGCACAGCAGCAAGGCTTTTTTCATTTAGGTTAATACATACCTCAAGAGTTGAAGTGAAATACATTGTATCCACGCAATAAGAGCCCATCGTACCGGTATACGGTGAACACAAAAGCCTTGTGCTGGAATTCATGGACATCATCATCGAGACGTATAGAGACGTGGACGGCTGCGTGTCCCGCGGGTCACGCAGTTTCATCCCGCTGGTCAATTGACTTTGAAATGAGTCACAACCGGATAGCCAAAATATACTATACGTCTGGGTTATGTGCTGTCCTTTTACTATATACAGCAATCGATGAGGATGAAACGATACACTGGGGAGGATAATTGTCGAATTGAAAAACAAAAAAGAAAGGTATAGGTCCTCTGAGGGTATAGAGGGGGAGTGGATTTCAGCCAACCATGTCCAAATTTCACGAAGAGAATAGGCTTTTGAATGGGTCTCTCTTTTAAAAAGCAGGTCGCAAATGGCGACGTCTGCTATTATATATATCATTGGCCTTTAAAGCTGCGAACCCACTCTAGTGCAAGAGTCATCAAGACTTTTGTCAATAAAAGGGCGCAGCGTTTTAAACAAGGGCTCCTCGTACATTCTTGTAGAGCCTTCATCAGGGCTCTTCTTTTTTTATCAATTGTGTTTTCCTTTTTCTAGAACGTAATAAATATAAACCGAATGTATTTGTTCAACTGAGCTCGAAGAATTCGAGTTATTTCTGTGGACAACGCAAGACGTTGAAGCTTTCGCTGGTTTTATCATTTTACTATACAAAGATCGCGATGTGTTTCCAACTTTGAAATTATATCGATCAGTGTGTGTGTATAATAGAACTGCACAGTTGTGTTTCTAGAGAGCTTATAAACTGCTGTTTGTGCTGTGGTTTCAGCGAGCTAACTTCTGGACCTACGGGCTTATAACGATATATAGTTGGGGGAACTTGGGATTGTTACACATTCCCCACGTCGAAGGGCAAAGTTGGCATTTAAAGAAAATAACTTGTTCCAGTCTGGATCATTTCTTCAGATATTTTTAGATGCGTGTTGTTTGCTTTAAAAAAAAAGTTATAGAAAACAGCGCAAATGGACGAGCAAAAAAGAAATGATCGTTTCGATATAAAATCAATAATCGATAAGAAAATGTGAAGAAAGGGGACAGATTTACTCGACTAGTCTTCAACGTTCGCAATTTGTTGCCTCCACTCATATACGTAGGCTATATAGGAGGAAGGAACAATCCACTGATATCCTGCTCGCACATAAAGTATGCAAATCCTATATTTCACAACGTACACCGACCAGATTAAGCCCCCAAGAAGAAAGAAAAAAAAATATAGATCTGGGATTTCCAATCCCATCGTCTCTCGCAAATAACATAGTTTACAAAACACAAAAGATGGCGTGTGTACGAGAGATGGCATTTTTCATCTAGGCCTTTTTATTCGTTTTTATTGTAGGCATGTTTTCCAAGATGAGAATTCAAAAGGGCTATAACATACAATTGACAAGTCCCTACATCCATCGGAAATCACGTTTCCATGCGCAATTGCACATGGATGTGTGGCCATACATTCTTATACATCACCATCTCCAAAGTTCTTCTCGTGTGTCTAATTGACTATAGAATGAATTAATCAAAAGAACAACTACGTACGAAATAGAAAACACTCCGACTGTTGGGCTGGATCTTGTGTAATTGAACAAGCCAAAGTCGTTGAACGGCGCTATAACTCATCGAGGCTAACGCTCTTCCACTTGTTTTGAACCAAATAGCCAACACTTGACCTCCACCTTTGAAGTATCTTCTGGCTCGTTCGCACGAGAGGGCAACATGTAATCAGCGCTCGAGTGAGATCACGAACCAACGTCTAGCTCACTGTGCATTATTCCTTGCTGCACGCAGACGTTCCAGCATACGCTTTTTTTGTGTGTGTTTATTTTGCATTAGCAGTTGGCCCAGCTCCTTCAACCGACCAAACAATGACATTGAGGCACGCGTCTGGTCAGCAGTGCCAAAAAAGGTGGGCATGCTTCGTTAAGGCATCGCTATTTTATGGTTCTTGCAACATTTTTCTTTCTCCTTCCTATGTTTGGCTTGAAAATGTACAGAAATGTCGTTTGGCAGTGGCCGTCAGAACAATCAAAATAGATAGTAGATGTTTTTGAAAGATTCGGTTAAATAGCAACGCCCATAATAAAGTGCAGAGAAAAGCTCCGTCTGAATGTCCTATATGACGTGAGAATATCTTAAGCAGCTGGTGTGTAGAGCGAATTCCTAGACAGATGACCTGGCAACATTTGTTTAGATCTTTTTTTTTTTTTTTGGGGGAAGGGAAGGGTTGGTCGAGTGCCCTAAACACAACTGCTGTTGTCACATACACATCAGGAATCGAGGTGTTTTAAAGGGCGTTCACGTTCCTCACGACATTATATCCAACGCGAAAAGCTGTTTAATGACCAAAGTGTTACGTCTGTATTGACCTTCGAGCTTTCTCTTTGCCTGGCATTTCTTGAAGAGAATCGATCGTTTGGCTGGATCACGCTATATATACGTGAACTCTATTTTATTCTACTTTATTTGATTCTTTTATCGTTGGTGTGCTTTGATTTTCTTTTTTGGGGGAGGAGGGCGGGAGAAAGCCCGTTAGCCCACTTGAAAGTTTTTACACCGGCGTAAGAACTAGTGTAAACCTGTGGTGATCTTGTACGCCCTCCAACGTCAATCGATATCACAGAAATAGATGAAGATCTTTTTCCTTCTTTTCTTATTATAGCCCTTTGTTTTGCTCTTTTCCGGCTGTGTTGGACTAGAACTTTTGAGCTTCAAGGACGGCCAATTTCGATCTCACGGATCATTCTTTTTTATTTCGGCGACATCTGGCCCAGCAGAATAATTCCCATCAAACGATCGAAGGTGTCGACTACATCTACAATACGATCGTATAGAATCGTAGAACATTGCGCACAATTATTTATTTGCACAACTCGATTCGTTATAGCTGGATGTGTTGTGTGGCTATGTGTGCTGTGCTGCTGGCCTATAACGCACAACAAGGTTGAATTCATTAGTCGTCATGCGTGAATGTGCGTGATTCGAATGGCAAACGGGCACACACATGTGGACGACGTTGAACGCTTTTTATCTGCATTCGACAATCGTACATGGCTAAAGTCTATACCAACTTCTTTTGTTCTTTTCAATTTCCGCCTGTTGAAACAGACGTCAGGAGCTTCGCAAAAGCAGAAAACAATGGAGGAGACATTCGGCTTTCAATTAGATATAGAACAGATGTGTAAAAGTGAATATAAAAGTACACCTAATTTACGAAGTGCTCGTGTTTGGCTTCGTATTCCCTCCTACGCCGAGTTTGTGCGATTTTAACTTGGATTTTAAACTCATCTGAAACGCTGTTTCTTCGATATAATCTGATTTGCGCAATTGTTAAAAGAGCTGCTCGGCTGCACGATATTTGCATCCGTTCCCCGGTTTAGTTGTAAACTGCTATTTTTGGGAAGTCGGAGCAAAAGAGGAGGAACACCGTGGCAGGCCCGGGAGATGCGGTTAGCGAACATGCTAATGTGGGGAACGGTAATTCGCACGTGACCTGTTGATTTATACAACACGGTGAAGAAAGACGCAACAGCGTCGTGTCGAGAAACTGATGCGAAGAAACATTTCCGTCTATTTTTATAAACACACGCGTATAGCCGTATCGAATGCGATCGTCATCTATCATCTAACCGGATGTCCGTGTGCCCTTATTTACTCCAGCCATCACTTGCAGTTAACTCAATCTCTGTAACTAATGTACGTGTCGTTTTCCTTCAGAATTATGACAGCTGATATTCTGAGGGACTTTTGATTTCATTTACTTGGAAAAGACAATCCGATTGTATTATAGGAATTGAAAGAAAAAAATGAATACCCGTGACGCGGAAATTCGATTGACATTCAATTCAATCTTTTCTTTCGTCAAACGTGAAATCAATAGAAAGATGGTTCTATTTGACGGCCGGCTATATATATATAAAGACTTCAATTATTTTAAATTTAATGATATAAATACAAATTGATACATGTAGCCTAATATAGCTCGCTTTTTGATTGAACGCGTCATCGTTCAACAAGAGCGCTGATTTGCTGAACACATTAACGAAATCTGGTTTGATAAGATTTCTTTCAAAATCCTAAATGTTCACGGACTTACCCCAAGTTCTCCCGATGATGTGGGTCACAATGTTGAACGGCTGATAAAGTTTGCGCTTGCAGAGTTCACTTAATTAGCGTTTGCCAAATCGGCAAGAGATGAAATACGCATAACTTATGAATTGATGATCCACGCAGATAAATCACTTGTAAGAAATACTATCTTTGCCAACGTACGTGTCAAGATTCTTGGAGACTACAAATCACTTTCGTTTGTCCGTTTTTAGTTCCTCGCCAAGATCCAATGACTGAATACATAACAAAGTTCCTCTCTTTATTTTGCTCCCCTCCCCCGAGCTGCTGATATTCTTGTACCGCTCGTGTCGGCGGATGAACGCGCACTATTTGCGGCCGACTCCGTCCGCACCACCGTACCCCCCCTTTTTTTCCCATTCTCTCGTTCTGTCTTTCCAACCAGCTCTTTTGGATATATATCCAGATGCGGTGCTGCTATGGAGCACGCATCCCTCTCTCAGCTGTTTCCCCTATCTCTAAGCAGCCCCGCCCCAGCCCGTTCAATGCACACGCCACGCATCGAGACCCGTTCGTTTGGCTTCATCTTCTTTCTATTCATTTTTATCTCTCCTTCGCCCTTGTTGCTTTATGGGTGTGTGTGTGTGTGTGTGTGTGGCTTGGCTGTTTAGAATTAGAGTCAGTTGATAGGGAATTCACGCTGTTTCTCTTTTCTATCATGACGTAGATTATTTCTTTGGTCACGGTGTCTTGTGCCATGATCTTTTGATGCATACCACAGGGCCGTTGTTTGAATAGAAACTGTTTCTAAGAATAAAGCCTAACATGGTTTGATATGCGGATTGATTCAAACGACGATTTGGATTGTAAATAACAGCTCATTATAGAGCAATCGAAAAGTCTAGTGGCTTCGATCACCCGAATGTGTGATCATCAGGCGGGATTCGGAGACCAATTGGTGCCTCGTTCGAACGGTTGGCACGTGAATGGTAAATCACGTGTTCGTCATGCAATTAAAGTCAAGGGCTTTTTCATCGAAAGCAAATGTTACGAAATGGGGTAACGTGACGGAGTGAAACTGTAGAATTATTTCATTTCTAACGTTGAAGGAGAATTATTTAACAATAGATGACCTGCTTACAAAAATTACCGATAGTGGGCGTCGTCTCTGTTACGACACATGAAAGTATTCAAAGAAAACTGCGTTTTTTCTATAGAAAAAGTATCAGTTTCTATTTATCTTGAATTTTTTGCTTGTCGATGCTGAAATAAAGAAGATGTTTTCTGCGTACGTAATTTTGTTTCTGTTTCTCTACGCTTGCCATAAGATTGTTATGTACTGTTTATTTACTTCAAATGGCCCTTCCGGAGGACGATGGCAGCAGTTGTTTCCTGTAAACATTTCTCTGAAAAAAAGAGAAACATTAACATTGATTGTTATCGATCGAAAAATGCAGCGTCAAAAACTACAGCGAAGACATTCAACAAATGCAAAAGAAAACACTTTAACAATCGCCTTTGTTTGCCCAGTGATTGAATGTTTGGTGATCATTTGCATATTATTTTTGCCTTTTGTTGTTTTGCTTACCCTACCTCCCTCTTTGAATTTCCCAGAAAGTTGTTGTCCTTGAACTCTTTTTGCATTTGACACGTCGCAGCTCCAAATTTTGGTTTCCCTCTCCCAATGATTTGCCACCATCTTGATTCTTTGTTTCTTTCTTACCCTGCCTTTTTTTGTGGAGATCAACTTAAGGGCTAAATTTGAAGAAAATTGTCAGTTTCGGTGCACTCGACGATGAGCACACACCGTGGAAAAGGCGATCAAAGCACAGGAAACATAAACCCAAGTCAGGTAGTACATTTTAATCGTGAATTGTCAAGTGGAAAACGTATTTCGATTGACTATCAAAATGTTGTAAACTGTAGGAGATTATGTTCAGTTTAATTCAATATAGCTAGTCACAACGTGGCTGTGCAATGTAGAACTTGTTTCATGGTGTTCATATTCGTGTTATGGCGGTAGTATAGCTAGCTTATCGTGAAATCAATAATTCTTTCAAGTTTCGATTAAGAGGTTAGTCTGTCTTTTTAATTTGTTTCGCAATAATCATGCAGGTCAGACGAAATTGATTTTTATGGGCACTGTTTTATTTTGTGCAGTTACTTTGAAAGTGCTAGATATTTTATGGAGCTGTTTGCACGCAAAATATTCAATCGTGTTCAATTTATTTCATTGCAAAATATATCAAACTTTCATTCGTTTTTACTTTGTTTGCCAACACCCGTGTGTGATAATCTAATAGTTTTATCACTTAAAGGAATCAATTTCAGCCGACCTTTTATGTGTCATCATAAACTTGCATTTAGCAAAACAATCCATTTTCATTTAAAAGCCCGCATTTTCGCAGTTTTATCTGGATTATTAAATTATAATAGAAAAGAGGGTGGAAAAAAATGGAACACGTTGAATGTCATTGCTAATTTGCATACACGCGAACGCAGATTAAGTAAACTAGGTAAATATTCATTTGGGTTAATGGATAGATTGAAATGTGTTCACTGGCGATTGTACACTCGCCTTCATAAATATGTGCCCCCTCTGAATGGCGGGAAAACTTCAGTACCGCTGCCAATGTATTGAGGCAGAAAGAAGGTTTCCCGCCATTCGTAGGGGGGCACATGTTTATGGAGATGAGTGTACATTAAGATATTTGATTAATATTCATTTGTTTTAATGAAGAGGGTAGCTGAAATGAGTGCAAAATGATGTGTTGAATTGAGTAATTTGTGTTTTCTTTGGCACGTGATGCACAACATCACGCAGCACGTAACAAACCCGCTTTAACGACGTTAATCGTTGAATTTGTAAATATTGTGTCGCTTGGTAACGAGCTGAGCTACGTTTGTAAACAACCAAACAATTAGCAAGTCCTACAAATACAACTAAACCACACAAAAAACAGACAATGTTGAACGAAACCATTTTGCATTTAGTGGATGATGAACGAGTTCATTGGGAACGAACGAAAAAAATTTGAATCTTAACAAGCGATTTCTTTTTTTTAGAGTCGAGTTTTACGAGGCTGTCGACACGCGTTTCTCTACGCATTGTTCCTAAAATACGAGGATGACCAATGAACCTTTTTGGACAGATCAGTCGTTAGCGCCATATTTCTGGCTGTTCGATGTGCAACGGTCCAGCGAGCGGAGCTGGAACGAACGCGCCCGCATGACAAAGTGGACCGCTGTCAACTCCTGGTGAGTAACGTGCTCCATTCATAAATTAAACATGACGGGGTTCGTTACGCGAGAATCTTTTTCAGGTGGCTTACTATATCTTTTCTTCGTTTATGTTGTGGTTGGCCTTAACCGCATGTGCGTTAAGCCGCACGTTCGACCGGGCGAACGGAATTCGTGAGTGGCTTCTTTTTCAAAAACACACGCACACAGAAAAGTTTAAGATATGTAAATGTTACGTAAATAGTATTTACTTGAAAAAATTTTATTCCCTCGCGTTTACTTTAGGTGGATGGACCCGGTTGTTTTCTTTTTGGAAATCCTGTCAAAAGCCTAGAACTTTTCGACGAGTATTGCATTGAGATTGACGTCAAAACATAAGCTGAAAGTTTGAGAATTGTTTACGTGTGATTTGAACGTTGGTGAACTTAAGCACAAAAAATGGGATGTATAACGTATCAGTGGATGACGGTCTCCCGGAAACGTCATGTACTCGGATGACCCTTCCGATAGCTTAAGCAAAGGGGAAACATCAAGTCTACTGAAAATTCTAGTCACTATCTTTAAAGAAGAGTGGAAATGAAAAGTGGGGGTATGCAATTTAACAAATGCATCCTCTCGCTGAATTGGATATTCACAACAAGGTACGGTTGCACTTTTCCCCAAATTACATTTACTAAATTTTTTTTTTTTTTTTTTTTTCTTTTTAATATTTCGAAACAGGCACTAGCATGCCATCTAGCGTTCGTGCTTAGTACCCGCCGCGAGTTGCATCCCGCCATGGCGTTCAGAGCGGTGCTAGCTAGATGACGTCATTGGAAGTTACTCGTCGCGAGCTCCCGTCCTTCGCAAAGCCAACAATGGGAGGAGAATCGAGTTTTATACGACTCGCGGCCGACTGTGAAGGTACAAACGAGTGGAATGGGAAAAAGGTACGAGAAGGAAATATGAAACATTAAAAGCCCCCGAGCTTTGAAACGTGACGGAAGAAGGGAAATTCCAAGTTTGTTTTTCTTCTGAATTTAATTCATTTCGTGCTGCAGATCTCCACCTGCTTAGACCTTGTTTTCACAACGGTGTGATCTCTACGATTTCAGCAAGTTTTTCCTGTGATTTCACCAAAAACGTAGCAGTAATACGTAATTAATCAAGCAAGGTAAAATTGAGCCACATGGTTTATGTCCTTGGACGTTTCGTTTTACTGAGTAAAAACACGCCTTTCAAATGTCATGGTTGCGTGTTTTTCTATGAAAATAGTGGAATTTAGTTGGATTGAAATGTGTTAAATGCACATTAGACTGTATTTTAAAAGGAAATAATTAATTTTATAAATTTTCGTTGTAGACCTTGACACCCGTCCTGTTTACAATTCCTCTAACCGTATCTGTAACCGTACAACCATCACGTTCGCTGCATCGTATTGTCTTTAGTTAAATCATTCGTTAGCATAAATTTTTTTTAAATAGGGAAAAGATCGTGTTGCTAGGAAATTCCCTTTGCATGATTAGCACACAATAGCAAATAGACGATATGCCATATCGCCGAATGATAACTAGTTACAGTTTTTCAAGCAGGTCCAGTCCATTTATTTAACAAAGCTAGACATGTTTGTATGTAATTTTGTGCTGTCATGATGCCGCGGGGAAAATTTTTATTGCGTTAATCCTACCAAAGTTGCACGTCAGTAAGTTTGTCAATAGAAAGCGCTGCCGAGATAAAACGTGACACGCTACGCACCGTGTTGTCCCAATGGCTCGTGAGGGTTTGTTTGGCTTTTACTTACAGGTTTTAATTTTAAACGAACTGCCGCAAAGTTCCGACATCTATTGGCCTAGCTGTACACTTAGTGAGTATAACGTGGAATCGTGTAGGAATTTAATGGAAAGTGAAGATTAAATTTTAAGAAATTCTTAAAGGTTTGAACAGCACTCTCGTGCTGGTTCAATCCCTGAGTCTCTCTCAATCAATTAGTAAGTCTTTAATTGTTGGTTCGTACGTGTTTTTCAGATGGATCGCAGCTCGAGACTGACGGTGTTGGCTGCGGTGCTGACGTTGGTTCTGAGTTCGTGTTGTCACGCTGAAAATACGGTATTCTACAGACCTCTACGCGTTTACGCTAACGAAGAGGTAGCTTTACCTTGCTGGGAATTGATTGATGCCAGCCATTTGATAATTTGGATCACACCCGCAGAAGTTGTAATTGGACCTGACTATCATGATGTTTCCGGAAAGTACACCATCGATTTAGAAGGATCACTAGTTGTCAACGTAACGTTTGAACATCTTTCTTCTTTTAGAAATCTAATTTTAAAATATAAAATTTTTTTAAAAAGGACACGGAAAAAAACGATACTGGAATTTACAAATGCATTTCTAGATCACCTGATGGACCTTACACCACGACGGAAACCGAGCTGGAAGTGATTGACGCTTCGTATCTTCCCGAAGTGGACGAATGGCAGGTATATAGCAACGCCTGGCTCATTTTCCCTTTCTTTAAATACTACGCATAATTTAATTAACGAAAATATTTCGCTATCTGGATTAGAAAAATTTAGCTAGAGGATTGATAGCTGCCGCCTCGACCGCCGCTTTGTTTATTTCAGCTTGCGGATTTTATCATTTTAATTGGGAGGAACGTCACCCACAAGGCAAATCTAAGCGTAAGTGACTTAATTTCTTATATTTTGTTCTGGGAAAACAATGTAATCTATAATCAGCCAAGCCCGTTCGTGTTAACACATCCTGGGCGCTTGCCTTTTCGATCAATTAACACCATTTCGTTATAAGTTGGCTAGGTTTTCTAAAAGCATAATATAAACTGTGCCTTGTCGCTAAAGGCTTCTGCTTCAAATGAATCATCTTTTTCGATTCTGTTTTTTCTTTTTAGGGTCTTCGATAAGTAGCGGATCTCATCCGTCATCTGCGACATCGTCAGACACTCCGAACCTGCACGAATTGAAAGGTTTGGATAATCCAGCCCTAACGATCGATACGAACGAGATCGATTCCGGGCTGTGAGTCTTTTATTATTATTATTTTTTATTTTTTTCTACCAAGTTGTTCGGGTTGTCCCTACCACAAACAGTCCCGTATATTCGCCATAACCCGTTCGTAGTTTATAGACCCTTGTGCTCGGTCGATTTCCATTAACCTTTATAAGTGCCAATGTTTACCTATTAGAGATTTACGTGTCGTAATCAATAAATAGAGGGATGTGCAGTGAGTTCTGATTGAAAATAATTCGATTGATTAGGTTTTGTTTTAGGTCGATAAATGGTAGTATGGCAAACACGTCCTTTGAGTGTTGTCACATTTGCTCGAGCCACTCGCGATGTCTGGCGATCAAAGCAAGGCTGTAAATTTGCATGTTTGCTTTGTGTTCTAGGGATAAATTTGTTACTTGCTAAATTTCGAGGACATGGAAGAGTAATTGATAGACAAATGAAGTCTGTGGTGAAACATTTTTCAGTTGAAAGGATATGCAATGAGGGCAAGTTGGTGATGCAAAGCCCTTGAAAACAAGTAGATTGAGCCAATAAAATCTGCACCTCCTTCGATAGTTGGATGGAATATGACCTTTTCTGTTTTGCATAAGAGGTTTTTGAACATAATTTGCATAGAATCATTCCTTTGTTGTAAGGGCATTGCAAAGAGTATATCAAGTCTCGCGGGTATTGCTTCAACGCACATAAACTTCTTTCACGCTGTTATTCATGTTCAAATATCTAATTTTTGTTTTACTCACGCTGCAAGTTCCAAGTGATTCAAACTGTTTGACAGCATCGATTTCAATCATTCACCAAGGTAGGCTATGAATTCAGACATAAAAAAAAAGGACGTGATTTGTTTGTTTCTTTTTCTTTTCTTCATCCAGTCAATCCCCGCATAACTTCACGTCGGAAGCCCAAGTTTTCTTTTTATTTATTGAAGAGGGCGTGAGGGGTGAACGTGCCCTTTTCTGACTGAAGTTTACGTGCGTATGCTGATGGATTTTGAAGCTATTTCCAGAAAGTAGGCTCACATCGTCCCCCTGTTTTCAGTTAAATGAAAATAGAGCCACGCTTGATGTTAAACCTCTTCAAACCTTAACGAATTTTCTCCGTTTTCCTGGTCGATCATCACGTCAGCTGAAATCCAACCCAGGAAACGATTCCCTGAGATGATTCAGAACGATAATTTGATAATTAAAGGACAACATTCTGTTTCCTTTAATTATTCAAATGAGAAAATGATTAAAAGGGATTTCTTTTTGTCGTACAGGGTACTACTTCGCGAAGTATCGTTTTACATCCTCTTTTTTCTTATAATTCACTTACCTTTCTATGCTTTACATGCGCACGGACACGTTCGTATACACACACCGTAAGAACTCTATCTGCGTACTGGAATCGATTGGCTAGTACTTTCGTAGCCTGGGGCTTTGTATGACAAGACGACGGGCAACAGAATCACGTGCACGGAAGATGTCCTTAAAAAAAAAGATGCAAATCGTCATACCGGGACATTATGAGAGACATTTCAAAAGGCAAAACATCCAACAAAACAGCTTGCTTTTTGGACGTGTCTGGACGTGATGAATCTCGAACGTGCTAAACAAAGGCGAAAAGATGGGCGTTGCGAAGGCAGCAAAAGTCGTAGGATACAATTCACGCGCGTGATGAAAACTCCAGCGGCAGCTGAACTGCCACGATGATTTATTGTAAAAAGAAGCAGATGAAGAACTGAAAGGACTAAATGAACAAAACAAAAAAAAAAAGGGAATAAACAAAAGAAGAATTGATTCTCATAAAAAAAAAACACATGCATCAACATTTCCTTGTGAAGAAAAATTAATCAAAAATTTTTTTTTCTGATTGTGTTAAAGTCTAAAATTAAAGAAAAAAAAGAAAAATTGGGTTAAGTAAAAAAAAAAAAAGTGGGGATGTAAACGACGCAAGTCTGCTGTTTCTGTTGCACAGCTGCGTCTATATGCTCTGTTGCTGCTGTTGTTGCCGCTTTCAACCGAAGGGAGAGGGACCGAAATCCTGGGATCGAGCCTCAGGATTTCGTGCGTCCTATAGACTCTCTTTAGTACGATGAGAGCTCCAACTCGGTGCAGACGTGTCGTCTACCTTCCCCCTCTCACAGAGACACCATCAAAGCCCAGTGGGCTGTAATCAGTGGGAATTCTATGATGTGACTCGTTGACAAAATGTGTGAATCAATTCAAGTTAACGTTTAACGGTCGAACAGTGATGGACTTTTTGTTGTGTAGCTATCTTTGCTTTTTGCATTGTACCACACTGGAGGCAATAGGAATAGGCGATTGTTTGCACAACAGACTCTTCGAGAAGGAGCACAGCGTCCGAGAGTGACAATTGACAAGTAAGACGTGCACGTATACTCGTAAACATTGTCGAACAACCAAAGCTGCCGGAAGGGCTTCTTTAAAACGTGGTATTCAAGCATCTTGGAAAGCTGAAAATGAAAGCAAAAGTTTAAAGAAAGAAAAAGAAAAAAAGGACTTTGGAATTAGCTTGGCACATTGATGTTATCAGTCTACATAAACAGTTTACCTTTGGCCGTGTCACGGGCTTGAAAGGAATCGGCTGACCTGAAAGTTTACACAGTTCGTGCCAAGCTGTTGATGTAATCAAACCACGCTTCTCAAATATCGACACCAACAACAGTTATACAGAAGGGGATCGATGTTTTTCTTTGGCGTTTCTTTTTGCGAACACTGTCGTTGACCGATATTTCGTCTGTTTCACACAAGAAAGGCCGAAATCGTTGGAACTTTCTATATACTGCTTCAGTTTTAGGAGCACACGTATATAGACTATCTAATTTCATTCTTTGCTCATTTTTCACTGTAATTTCAATGATGTTTGTGCGGAGAATGCTAAATGTTTGGTACACAACGGACAAGTATTGATGGGTCTCTTGACATTTCAGTTTACAAGAAGTTGCAGAAACTCTTGTTTGGCGAAGCAGAAACAGACATGACGGAGATGTTATTCATTTTTGATCTCGAACATCAGGCCGTTAGCTATTGTGTGTTTCACCCAACAAGTCTTTGTCACGACGGATGACGTCGTACGATGATTAAAAAAAAATTTTTACATTGATCAAACTCTGCTAAGATTAGGTAACATCCGTCTGCGTTGAATGGCCCAGGACTAGACTAAAATGACCTTCGACATTGTGGATGAAGATTGGTTCCAAGTAGACTGTACACGTCCCATCGATTTTCATCTGCATTTATTGGTTCGACATAAGAGAGAGAGAGAGGGAAAAAGGGGTAAACAAATGCTGTTGGATGTAGCCCTCACTGCGTCTGCTATTCATAGAACGCCAGGCTGGTCGGCTCGAGAAGAAAAGGCGTGTGAAATTGAGAAAGCGTGTGAGAAAAGGAAGAAAAGAGGAAAAACGGGGCAACACGAAATGTAAACGTTAAACAAAAAAAAAAGAGGAAGAAACAGCAAGAAAAAAGGGATAGAAGAAAGAGGGGGAAATCCTAAACTAACTTTGAGCTACCTACTTCACGACACCAACGGCCATAACCAGAACGCATTTTGAACGCAGGGAGTGAGACACATTTAAATGATGCTGAACTATCCCCCCCCCCGCGGAAACAAAGAGCGCGTGTTACGTGATGTTGCCTCTTATGCGATATGCATAAAGACCAACAGGATATGCGAGACTTCTTTTTTTTTTTAAAAAGAACTGAAATCTGAGGGATGTTGGAGAACTTGTGAGGTGCCCATGACGGTCAAGTTCCAGACATCAGAAAATCCTTGAAGGCTATATAGCCTTTTGTACGTGTAGGAGAAACTGCTTGCATACACACACAGTCCACACACTGCATCGGGACAGAAACTATTGATCCTCCTGTGCTACCTTCGCTTGACAGCATGCGTACATGCAGTAGACTACCTGCCGTTTGCTTACCGCACGCCCCGCCTACCACTTTCATCAAAATCCCATTTTCTTTTTCGGCCTCCTCTTCTTTGATAACAGCCATAGCCGACCTTTTACGCCAGAAAGGATTCTTCCATCTCGAACACACACACAAAAACAAATGGGGGGAATATAAGGTTGGAGCTGTTAAAGAAATCAAAATCAAAATATCTATACATTATTAATAACGTGATGTAATCAAATATTCGCATCATTCTTCGTGCGATCAATAGTTGTCATTGTCCCCCCTCCACCAGTTTTCCTAGTAATCAACAACCCATTCAACACCAGATGTCGATGAAAAGATCCTTTCTTTGCCAGTCTTATTCCCCCGCACTGTTTTTTCCCCCAATCCATTGGATTTAATCTGACCATACAATCATACAAGGCAGTACGTTAAGTTTTGAAAAATGCATAATCTATATACGCATTTGAAGACATGTCAATATTGCGTTTGCCAACCACCCGAGACTATTGTATAGCGTTCGGCCAGAGATGTTTAAGAATGGCGATTCTCACGTGCAGATGCTGTAACGTTTGGACGATCGAACTATAGCCAATTGCGTCCGGAAGCGGAAAGAAATATGTAGACACACATCAAGTTTCCAGAAAAACGATTCTTTCGCACCGTCGTATCATCGTTCAGTCGGGTAATCAGCCATATGGAACAACTCGAAAAACGAAAATCGGGTTAAGATAAGAGAGAGAGAGGACGAGAGGATCGCCATGGCTATATACACTGAGCCTGGACAAATGCCAAAAAAAAAGAGTTACATCCGCGGATAGACTGACAGCGTCGATACATAACTTCTCCGCTGCTGCCAAACCGCCTTTTAGCCCGCGCATACAGTGAATGATCTTGACAGCCCATTTTTAATTGAATTTTTTTTTCTTCTCAACTCGGATTAACTGTTTATTCATTTAGGGAGATCTTGGAAGACGAGAGCGGATGGATGCGGCCGTTTGAATCGTATAGGCGACAACCGAGGACGATATCGATGGCTTCGGCCGTCAGTGATTCAGTCAACGAGGGCTCGCCGCAAATGAACATCAGCGTCGAAACGGCTGAGTCGGTTTACTTTATCCTGTCATCAGCGTGGCGTGCAGGAAGAACTCAATGGCCGCAGACGGCTGCCGAGAAGGCCGCTGAAAAGAACGAATATTACAAAGCTTATGATCCCCTCACTGGGCTCAAAATTGCTGCCACTCTTTCGGGATTCTTGACGATGGCCGTCCTCTACGTTTTTTATAAGGTCAGTGACACATCGTCTATACGTCGCCTGCATTTCTTTCTTTCGCTTTCTTTCCTTGTTGTTGTTGTTGTTGTTGTTGTTGTTGTAATAATGTCGTCACCATTTCAAACGCAACTCGACACGCTATAAAAACGAACTGTAATTCGGCCGGCGTCGCTGTTATGCCAGACTATTACCGGTCCAAGACATCGACCCTAGTTTTCCATTGTTGAAACTCATTTGATGGATTTAATCGTATGCCCTTTGATACTCAGCTGTCGACATGTTATCCTGCAATCTGAATTCCTATACCAACGGGCTTTACTACATAATTTATGTCACTTCTTGCTGCAACTCGACGATTCTATTGCTAAAGTTGAAAGTGCCATTTTCGTTCCGGGCATAGGTTATAAAACTGTCTCGTTCAAGTGGACCAAAAGTGGAAACCAGGGCAACGAATGGCTGGGGGGAAGGCATAGAAAATGGTTGCGCTAAGGAAATTTGATCAAATCCTTTGAAATTTCAATCTATTACTCTTACATATATAAGTAAGATGCCTGAAGGCGAAAGTCGTTGGATTCGTTTGGCATAGGCGACCGACAAGGACTCGACTCAGGCTCAGTGAAAGTCTGAGGACATATTGATTCAGCTGTCTAAGCGAACTGAAGCATGAACGACACATCTCTGCACGTAATCTTGTCTGAGTGGTAGATGTTGTATATTTTCTTGGATGTTTTTTTTTTCTCTAACTTTATCGATCATTCGTCACTGATAGTTTGCTCTTCTAATTAGGAAGATAATAAATCATGTCTATCTATACTGTCCTATATATTTGATTTTGTCTCATTTTCGTGTGTTTGCTGTTGCTAATTCAATTGCGATTTACTTGTGTGTCCTTTACATCAATAAGGCAAAGTGCAAGAGGTTGAAATTCATGCGAAGTTCCAGCGACGAGGATTCGATAGTAATCGACCAGCCGGCGTCTCAGCCGCACTTACACGAGAGCAATCCAGGTCTGACGGCAGACTCTTCGGCCTTCTACCAAGTCGAAGTGGAATGCGGTAGCGCTAACAAGTTTCAACATTATTGCGAATCCGGCCGCGAAACGCCATCAGGCAGCATCGTGACATCGCAACAGCCAGCCCTGCACCAATCGACTGTCACAATCAAATCGTCTCAGCCGCAATATTACGCAGATGACAGTGAGATGCCAGCGTGGAAAATCTACGCCAAAGAGCTGTAAGAAATCAATTTGATTCATTTTTGAATTTGCATATTTTCTTGTGCTATGGATATTAGTGTTATTTAACGAGTCAAATGATGCGGCGTATGGGACGCATACGTTTTTGGGGAATGATTACCGCATACTTTTTGATTTATAAGTGCTGTTTATTACTCTCCAGATTTCTTTACGGTGGGTCGGGGTTATGGCGATCTGCCAGTCTCCAAAAAGGAAGCGATCCCGTTCTACTGGTGGCCCAGTCTTCTTTCGACGAGACGATCAATAGCCGCAGTCAACGGACTGGTAGTTTATCAGGTACAAATTCCTCATCCGTCGCTATTAAATGCTGACCTTCTGGAAGGGAACGTTTTTGTTTGACAGATTGAAATGATGGGTCCAGCACCAGATGCACGTACTCGGCAATGTAGAACATCAAACGATGATACAAGAGTGTCTGTCAAAACGCTCCAGCCTTACGCTGCCAAGATTTAGGGTCCGATGCGCAGACAAGTCGAAGAAAAACGATAATAAATAGACTCAAAGGCCAACTTGATTTGTATTGATTGGACTACTATAGGCTATTAGTACTGGGGGGGGGGGCAGAAAATGTCTAGAGGAAGTCGTTCCGTATATAGCCTTGCGTATTATTGATCCATAAAAGTTGATGGGTGAAGAGGGTGTTGCATTCTGTGCACAACTATATACATGTACGCGTGCCCCCAAAGAGCGGAATCTGCGAACTGGGCAATTTATGGCCAACTTGTTTTGTTTTTTTCTGGCATATGAAACATTTGTTGGAAAATTGACACAGGAAAGCTATTCAGAAGGACGAAAAGAGCCGTTTTGCTTTCGTCGTTGTTGCACGTAGCTATGTATAGTAAATTCCGAGAATAGTCGTACGATTTATTGCGACCTCGATGATTCCCTGGGCAGGGGTCGAAACGATCGTAAACATACCAGAAGTTTTATTAACGATTACAATGGTCCACTGTGCATTCGATTCGTTGCAAAGAAACGAAGCAATAAAAAATGGATCTAATGGGTCGTATCTAATACGTAAAGTATATACGGTAGGTCAAGTCACATTTATGCCAACTGGATATACAAGTGTCGTGCATCGATTACAGTTTCAAATCGACTTGCATACCCTATAGACATCAAATTCACGTTCAATCATTTTTCCTCCATCATCCGTCTCTGTTGAAGGTTCCGTCATGGGCGGATTGGGCATTTACCGGTGCGATTCTCGTAAACCGTCGTCCGTGTTCGCCTACCCGACGCGCAACAGCCAGTCACGCCTGCAAGTGCCGAACGTGCAACCGAAAACGGCGTGCGTGTCGCAGCTGCATCGCCAACGCTCGTTGAATCGTCAGGATTGCAGCCGCCAGGACGAGGTGATTACTGGAAGCGGTCGTGACCAACAGCTGCAAAGTCCTTTCAACAAAAAGAATCTACCTGGACGGTCGGTTTCGTTCCGTGAAAGCGACATGACCAATTACAGCCGAAGTAAACGCGTTGCTCGCAGTCGGCCGGGATCGTTGCACAACAATCGGCCCGATTACAGCCGACTGAGAAGTGGCAGTTGCAGTAACGCCGAGACGGGACATTTGCGACCGGATACTCTTGCAGTGGGCCATCGTCGATCGTCGTTTCGAACGCCGTCCAGGCAGCCGTCAATCCGAGAAAACCGCCGCCATGCCGTTACGCCTAGTACGTCGGTTGACCTACCGATACCGTCACTTCCGCCACCATCGCCGCGTTCTCGTCTGGCGGTCGTGCATCGCGTTCACATCCAGCAGCCGGAAGATTCCAAGAATAAATCGACGTATTGCCGTTCGGCTTCGCTGACCAGTGAACCGATTTCACGCGGATGGCGATCATCGATTGCTAAGATGATCAGAGCCAAGAGCACAAGTGGACATTCGGTGAGATCCAACGGTGAGCGAACCGAATGCTCCTCACCGAAGAATCGCCGCAATCGCAATCCGAGCAGCCTGGCCAACGCAGAAATGGGCCTGGCACCAAGCACCAAACAGGAGGAGCGTGACAACGGCAACTCTCAACGTGAAGGACACATTGATATTTGCGTGATCCAGGCGACGCCGGCCGCTTCGCCTTGCACGAGCATCCGCAGTACTTTCAGTGGCGATAGTTTGGATTCGGCCACGGCCAAGAACATCCCATCTTTTTCTAGTTTCCAGCCGTCGGCCGTCATGTCGGTGCGCGATCGTCGGAAGTGTTTCGCTCGCATGAAAGGCCAAACAATCGATCACGACAATGCGTTGGCCATTGACACCTCTTTCCTAGCTCCCCCGATGGTTGAGTACAACGTTGGGCTCAGTCCGTCTTCGCTGTTGTCTTACCCGTTGGCCGACTTGCGTTCCCATCGCTCCACTAGTCCAGCTGGCCATTCGGCTTCCACTTGGCTTCAAGTGTTCAACGAAGAGCCGCATCCGTTGAAAGACAACTGCCATCCGCCGACTAAGAGGCCAGCTGCCGTTAGTACCGGCAATAAGTCGCGATCATCGGCGCTAACTGGAGAACACCTGGGCGTCGGCCAGCTTCCATCGCCCGCTGAAGTGGTGAAAGGCGGCCGACCGGCTAGCCACCAAGTTTCGAATTCTAGCCCGACTTATTCAAACACCCAAGAGCAGAGCACCCCATTTCCATTTTGAATGTCTTGTTTATAGACTCGACGAATCATTTAACAACGCATCGAGTTTCGAAACGAGAACGAGATGATTTCATCAAATATTTCCCACTCTCGGATGTCGTAGACGTGCACTCAACTTAGCAATGTGATAAGGTAAATGCCAACCTTCTAGGCCTGTGTAGCGGTTTAATGAAGATTTGAAAGAAGTCAATATGTCTCTAGTTTATTTCATCAAATGACATTTTGTAAAGGGGAAAATTTCAATTATATATGTGGACCGTAAGTTATATATATGTAATACAAGAGATCGTGTAATGAATGATAAGTATAAACTATATGTTTCATCCGACCATTTGATTTTGTTTCTTTTCTTTTCACCCAATGAACGAATGTGTGTTTGTTTTGTTTTTTCATACTGGCCTGCAAAATGTTTGAATATTGGTTCATTTCCTGTAGCAATACATGTAATAAATAAATCCATGTTCGTGATGCAGTTTACTGATAACAGTCTGATAACAGAAAAAAATGATATACAATTATAAGGACTTTGAATTTGAATCATTCAAAAACTACAAGTCCCACTAAGAAGAGAGGTCGATTTTCGCGACTCTCCTTCAATTTCGTATCTAAACCATGTATTATTAATTAATAATTAAATCTAAAACGGATTCATATCGCCATCATGCCTAGGGGGGCGTTTTCTGACCAATGGCAAAAGAAAGAACTCGTGAATAATGACGCAATGCTCTACATCAGTTTTTATTGGTATTTAAATAGCCCAGCCGGACTCGTAAACATTGACGCCGACGAATTTAGTGACGTTGCATAAGTTTTCAGGAGTGTCCGGTATGGTAGTGTTTGCCCACGCCGGGAAATCTTTGCTGTTGAAAATGACATCACCCCACGTCTCCATCAAGACGCAAATGACAATGACGCAAACGATGTTCATGAACCAACCGGATTTCATCTGTCGAAACGCGTTCAATCAAGCACAGGTTAATTACTAGCAAATGTCTCGAATTATTTACCATTTCGACTGGATCCATTTTGGCGGCGGAGAAAACGATCGCATTGGGAGGCGTGGCAACGGGCAGCATAAACGCGTAAGAACTAATGTATAATTGTATATATATGTATAGATATAGAATTATTGATTCAAATGAAACTATGCACTTATAGAATTGCTATAATATTCAAAAAAGTTTACTTTCCCTTACCAAGTAACTGTGGCTGGCACCATCAAGTACAAAGGATTGACACCGATCGATACAGCCTGCGTGTGTCCAAAGAAATTGGATTAATTGCAAATGACATTAGCGAATTATCCAGAGGAAATCAATTATAAACTTTTAAGAAGATCTCTTCGAGACATGCGCTAATGGTGAAACAGGTCATCAATAAGAAATATTTAGTTATGTACCGTGTCTGCTAGGATGGGAAGGAGAATGTTGGCCGTGGCGGTGTTAGATGCAACTTCCGTTATCGTAGCCGTGATAATGCATATAATTAACATGATGACGAACGGAGGAAGAACGGACAAACCGGTCAATTGCTGCCCAATCCAGTCCGATAATCCGGACGCTTGTGTGGCGTCAGACAATGCAAATCCACCTCCTATAAAAAATATATATCAAATCAATAGAACTCTGTCATTAAAATCGCGGCTTAAATGGCTGCCAATCCATTCTTCAACAACAGCAACAAAAAAAAATTGTAATAAAAATGAGAGCAGCGAAAAACCTAAAAGAAGGACAATCCCCCACGGTAGCCTATCTTGAACGTATTTCCAATCTAGAAGGGCAGGGCTGGGCTTTTCTGGTCCACTCTCTGGCGAGATCAAAGTCAAGAGATTACGCATCACACAAAAACGACAGTTTGAAAAGAGTGTGTTGATAACAAAGGGCGTAACCATGCGCCAAATATACACACCTCCTTTCGGACGTAAACACCAAAAGGCAGGCTTGGCTGGAATGCTGAACAAAAACAGAACTATAATCATAACGGCCGTGGCGTCATCAACGTGCGCGTCCTCGATGAAATGCGCCCAGCCAGGCACAAAGCCAGGGTCGCGGAAAAACCACAGCATAACGCAGATGATGAACAGGACGAGAACGGCTCCTTCGTGGAACGACATACGACCGAGATCTCTGAATTTTTGGCGGATCATTTTTTTCACCTCCTTCTCCCGTTCGGCATCGGTTCTATGTACGCAAAACACAACACAGACAATAACGTCAGTGTTTTTCAACGTAATCTCACAGATTATGTGTATAGCTATAGGCTACTATATAATACCTTTTGTCGCTGAATCCGATGAACAGAAATTGTATCCATAACCAAGCGAAGAACAGGTTAATAATCACGCCGGGAATATTGAAAGCCATCCAGCTGGCGAAATTCAATTCCGTCGTGCCGAAAGTTCTGTGGGTTTGCAAAACAATGAGGAGATTGGTGTTGATATATAATGATAAAGTATATATATAGAAGATAATAATGGGCATTATCGATTGGCTTGTGCATTATTCAAAGCCAATCGGTTTACCTACTCTTGCAAGATCCCTTTCAGCGCTAATTGGGGAGATGATCCGATCAAAGATCCAGTTCCACCGATATTCGAGGCATAAGCTACGTATAGAAGAAAAAATGAGCATGAAAAATATATATTTATAGCTTATATGTGAATTGAGATGAATCGTAGATCTATTATATAACCTATGGACATCATCACGCCCACGCGCACTTTCCGTCTCGCTTCATTTTCGGCTGCTTTCGACGATGCAGATGAAGACGCTGCTTTCTGCTGAATGTCTTTAGCATCCAGCGAATTGGGCACAAGTTCTAGAACACTGTCGCTGGATATGGCAAGGGTGACGTGCGAAGATCCAGGTGATTCATCCCCCTCGTTGATCTGTATGTATCCGAAATCACGAGCATCAGAGAGACTCATGTTGACTCCGCTTATTTTCTTATAAGGAATAATTCATTAATACCTTATACAATTCGCAGACGACCGCTTCTACGATTGGAACCATCATGGCTGTTGTGGCCGTGTTGGAGATCCACATGGACAGAAAAGCTGTCGTTGCCATGAAACCTACCATTAACCTATAGGCCGAAAGAATAACATTACTATTCACATAGATCTTTGAAACGTGGGTCGTTCATTAAACAAAAATGACCACAGCAGTTCCTAAATTTGAAGTCAATTGAAAACTGAAACAATAAGGATAACTGTGACTGTCTCGCACAGCAGTGGATGACAATAATCTTTGACCGTCAATCAAGGATGTAACGATAAGGGTTACATGCCATAACGTCACTGTTAACAACATATTTTTAAATGACCGATGACAACAAGATAAAATGTCAGCTGTCCTTTACTGAAGATCACGATCCGAACCGGAGAGACAAACCACGTATCATCGTAGGATTTGTATATGATAAGGCGACTACGATGAGTGACGTGTTGACAACATCTCATATTGTCTTGTTCAAGAAATGTTGTCATCAGGGAAAACCGTGAATCGGTTGACACGAACGTCGGGTGTGTAATGAATTAGGGAACAATTTACTTTGATCGCATTGCTAATAGCTATACACTATAGATAGTGATGGGTTGTTGCATAACGTCTTACCATCTAGGCTTAGCACCGACGAACAGCAGCACAGCCAAAGCCACTCGTTTGTGTAAATTGCAAAACTCAATTCCTAGAGCAAGGATGAGTCCTCCAATGAACATCATGTTCGTTTCCTATGCAGATTTTGAGATGCAGAGAACACGTCGTAATTATGTTTCACAATAATTGACTCAATTTTGATTCAAATCAGATATAGGTGTCACGTTCGTTTATCAACAGCGAAATTCACACACAAAAAAAGAAATGAATATGGCGTATATTACCTTCATGTAAGCCATGCAAACTTTGCCCGTGTCCAAAATGCCAAAGAGGGGGAAAGCAACAACCGGAATCAAGCTCGTAATTGGAAGTGGCAATGCTTCCGTCATCCAATATATGGCCATGATCAAAATGATGTATCCGCATGATGCTTCCTGGCATATCCATCAATACAATCATCAGGTTTGACCATTTCGAAAATTGCATAGTGCGAATGAATTTACCTTCGTTCCTGATATAACAGGAAGTGGCAAAAGTAACAGGGGAACAGACATAACGATGATGGATTTCCAGTAAGGGAAAATATGATTACGGAACAACTGAAACATTTTACTGTTTCTTTTCTCCGTTTCGACTAAACCTTTATTGATTGGTATAAATACGAGAGAGAAGCACAATGCCCTGCACACCTCTTACTTGGTTCTTACCTGAATGACGCCAACAACTAGCCTACATAGCGGATGGCAAAGCTACCTACAATCTCGTTTCGTGTGGTTCACATTATCTTTGCCACTCAGGTACGTGACGGAGAAGTGGAAGAAAACTGACATCTTGCCCAGCTTTACGGACTTTGTTTACCAACACAAGTTGATTTGTAGCCCAAAGTAATCGCAACA